>NW_026892726.1:57500-307500 GCF_033815535.1 Pezoporus flaviventris | reverse complement strand
CCGACTCACACACGCGCACACGCGCGCACCCCCCCCCCCCCCCCCCCCCCACAGCCCACCTCTGCGTGCGCTAGGCTCCCCGCCTGCTCACCGACCACTGTCTCCTGCTTGCTTGCTTGTTTGCTTTCTTGCTCGCTCGCTCCCTCGCCTGCCTGCCTGCCTGCCTGCCTGCCTGCCTCCTTACCGGCCCCCGGCGAACTGAGCGCGAGACTGCCCGCCCGGCGGGAGCAGCCCGTGTTTTCTTCGCTGACGGGGACCCGCTTGGCGAGCCGGAGGGGGGTCGGGGGGGGGGCGAGGGCGCAGTCGCAGAGCGTCAGGCTGCCGAACGCTGCCCCTCCCTCCGCCCACCTGCTCCTGGGCGGTGCCGCTGTCTGGGGACTGGGGCCGCACCCAAGGCGCGGCGGGTCCGGAACGGCAGCGCGAAGGGAGGGGGAGGGGGAGCGGGAGGGGAGGAGGGGAGGGGCGTGCACTGGGCTCGCTCTCTCTCTCTCTCTCTGCGTCTGTTATGTATGCGCCGCTGGGGGGGGGGGGGTGGTGTTATAAAAATTTCGCCTTGACCATGATCTGATTTAATTAATTTTTAATTACAATTGATTAATACCGAGAGGCAATAAGCAAGCAGCGCTGGGTACGCCGGGGGGTCTCCGCTCCTCCCAAGACGCACACCGACATTTCTGGGGGGTACAGTCTCTTATACTCCTCGGTCTTGGGTTTCAGCCAATCCTGTCGTCTCCTTCACCCGAATATCGACGTGGGTCCTTTTCATTGTTCTCCTCCTGTTGCTGGGGTCTTGTCTTCGGGTGAAGAAACTTCTTAAAAGAGTTATTGAATTCCTTGGTAATGCAGTAACGGGGGATGTCTATCACAAGCTTAACCACCATCTTAGTCCCCCTAAATTCCATTTCTTATACAGTTAATACACAAGTTTCACCTCATCCTGTGACAGGATGGATCTCTCGATTACCTAACCCCCTTAAGGCATTCAAGCGCTTAAACAAAGTACCCCTTTAATTAGCAAAACGTTTTAGACATTCAAGTAGTTAAACGAAGTACCCCTTAAAGTAACAAAGCGTTTTGATTAAGAAGGATTATTCCTTTGTTTCTTCTTTTTCATCGTTGTACTGACAGGAAAATCTAATCCTTCTTCTACGTTCTACACACGAGGCGACGATTTCAAGGATTTCGGATTCCACCCAAAGCGCAACGATGACGAGGACTCCTAAGTCGCTGACACGATCCGTTCCTATAGATCTCACAGGGGGGGAGGAGGCGGGGGGGCGGGGGCGGGGGGCGGGGGGGGGGTTGCTCCGCGAAGAGCGGGCGGGGCGGGGCGGCGCGGCGCGGCGCGGTGCAGCGCGGCATCGGCAGACCCGCAGGTGCGTCGGCTAGTGTGTTACAGTGTATCCCACGCTCGAGCGCGGGAGCTTGTAAGGGGAACGCGATGTTCGGTCCTCCCGGCCACCGCCCCTGCGGTAATCTGAGCATTTACTTGAGCGCGGACACTTTGTTACCGACTGCGTTTCTGTCTCGGTACGTCCCGGCGCAGAGATGCCTTAGCGGCCGGCGTCTGTCTCTCGCTTGGGCTTGCCTAGGGCCCGGTAGTGGGGACGGGGTGGCCCGTGTCTCTGTTTCTTGGAGCTGTCCCTGCCGGGAGCTCCTGCTCTCTGCCCGACTCTGCTCCCTCTCGGTAGTCCTAGAGGCAAGGCGGCTTTTCCTTGCCGGCCAGGGGTTTTGCTTCCCCCTCAGCTTCCTCGAGCACCTTGGGGAGCTCCCAGGCAGGCTGAGCGCTGACCGACCCTGGCAGGTGGAGGAGTCCCTGCCCCGGCACACGGCCCCTGGACTGCAGGGACCCTGCTCGCCAGGACACCGCTGGGCACCCCTGGCTGCACACCCACGTTCACACCCTGCAGCCAGCCCCGGAACGAGGGACCTGCCTTGTCCTCTCACTCCCGTGCTGCAGAGGCAAGCCCTGCTCTGCAGCACATCCTCCTCCTTACCTAAACAAGAGAAACTGGGGGGGTGTGGGGGGGTGGGGGTGGTGGTGTTGGAATGTATCAAAGACTGGCAATTAGAGTGACCACGGGAACTAGAGTAGGTAATTAAGAGTGACCTGTCCCTGACTGGTATTTGGAAGATGTTGGAACTGGCAAGGAACAAGGACGGCGGAACCGGAAAGGATGTCGATAGGAAAATCTGGTAGACCTTTCACCTGATGTAATCGCAAGGCAAACACAGAAGTGCTTGGCTAATTGCTTGGAAGCATATAAATATCGTGTCATCTGTTCAATAAACGATGATCCAGCTTGCACTCTACGTCTGGGTCCGTGCCTCCGTCCTCACACACGAGAACATCACTAGTGGGGTACCCTGTTTGGATGGTCACCAAGAGCAACATAATCCTCCCTTCTACCCTCAACCACGCTATCTTCATCTCTTCTCCGAAGTTTCAGACACATTTCCCCAAAACCACAACCAGAAGAACGTCTTTGCAATCTCTTCCCAGCCCGTTGCGGAGGGAGGAGGCTGGGGGAGGCGCCTCGGAGCGGGGTGGGGGGAGGAGGTGGTGGGCGCCCCGGCATCTGCAGAACCCCCGGGTGCCTCGGCTGCTGTATTTCAGCGCGTCCTGGGTTCAGCAGTCGCAGCCTATTTTCTCAGTAGCTGGTGCAGTGCCAGTGTCCGTCCGTCCCGTCCCGTCCCGTCCCGTCCCGTCCCGTCTAAACAGAGAAACCAAGAGCCCTCCTGACATATCCCAATGACTGTCCGAGGCAGCAGCTTGAGGAGATCCTTCCAGGAGCTGCAGCTGCATTGCCCTGCACCCAGAGCCTTATCGCGCACGGCTCGGAACGTTTCTCCTGCAGAGACCTCTCGGCATCCTCCACTGCCGAGTGCCTTTAAGCTCTCCGAGGCTCGCAGGTCTCCCCCTGTGTGCCTGCAGGCAGTGCCCCAGCCCCGCTCCTGGGCAGAGAGGTCTCTGCAGCTCTGCCCGCTTGCCAGCATCTATCTACGTCCCAGGAGCCTGGCCCAGCTCAGCAGCAGCAGACGCCCAGCCCAAGGTGGCTCTGCCTCTGCCCCGCTGGGCTCCCTCCGGGGCTCCCTGGGGCTCCAGGGGAACACCACGGGAAAGAGCCTAAAGCCAGCACTGTTGTTCCTTCCCTCAGGTGGCAGACGCACTGTCTTCCTGCAGTGCCATTTCTCTGATGAGGGACAGAGCTGAGTCGAAAAAACTTTTCTTGGAATTGCACAATCGTTCAATTTGGAAAGGACCCTTGAGAACATTGCCAACCATTAACCTGTGCCTAACAAGTCCACACACCATGAGAACACGTGGGGTACCCTGTTTGGATGGTCAGCAAGAGCAACCAGTGAATTTTACACAATTTTACATCCTACCGTAATTTCAGAAACCTCCTTGCATAGACTGAAACACATTTAATAACTGAGTAAACCAACCAAACATTTCCCTCAAGTTATAACTGGAATTCAGCACTATGTTTGGAGGCAGAGACAAGAGGTGACCACACCACTCTGTGAGAAGGGTGGATTGAGGGAGACCCCTGCTCATGTTTCTCCTAGAACACGGGAGTAGAAAATGAAATATTACTTTTAATAACGTACATTCCAATTACCACTGAAGATATGGAAGAAGATGCTAAAGCCCAACAGGTTTTACCAGGAAGAACAAAAGTTCCCTCCTGTGCTGTTTCCTTTCCCAGCCCATGGATACTTTCCTCAGTAACTGGAAGGGTAATCTGTGTGTCTACTGCACATGAACAATTTTTTGGTGGTAGATCTGCAGTCAGATTTATCTCCAACCGAACCATGTACCAAGGAAACGCAATTTTCAGCTGTACCTGCAGTGCCCTGCTAGGAACTGCACAGCTGGTGACTCCAGAAATAGCTGGGACCTCTTCTCCCAAGGAATCCACCAGTGACAGGAAGGAAAAACACTTCTCTGTGACACCAGGGGTCACTGCTTCAGCTGAGCTCTATTCCCTTTTCAGAATCACGCCAACCAACTGCACAGTAGTTTTATCAAAAAAGCTTTTATCAAAACGTGACTTCCCTGGAACACTTCAGTTGTAGAGGCAGTAAATTTATGTACTGGGGTGGGAGGGACCTTAAAGCTCATCCAGTTCCAACCCCTGCCACAGGCAGGGACACCTTCCACTAGAGCAGCTTGCTCCAAGCCCGTGTCCAACCTGGCCTTGAATAGTGCCAGGGATGGGGCAGCCATAGCTTCTCTGGGCACCCTGTGCCAGGGCCTCAGCACAGGGGAGAACTTCTGCCTATGAGCTCATTTCGGTCTCCCATCTCCATGTTTAAAGCCATTCCCCCTGTCCTGTCCCTATAGGCCCTTGTAAAAAGCCCCTCTCCAGATTTCATGTAGGCCCTGTTTAGGTATGGGCTTAGTAAGGTCTCCCTGGAGCTTCTTCTCCAGGCTGGACACCCCTAGCTCAAAGACAAAGCCCCACTGACACAAAGTCTGTGGTTGACAAGTTGCATAGATACGTAAGTACCAGGGGATGAAAACTGACATGCCATTGAAGATAGCAATGTCAAGTGTAGACGTGCTCTGTCATGGACCTACACTTGGAGCCCTTTGCAGAGGACAGCAGGTATTGTATGGCTGTTGAAACATTCAGTCACCAGCTAACTCAGAGCATCCTTGGGCTTCCTGAGGCTCCAGGGGAGCACCATGGGAAACAGCCTGAAGCAAGCACTGATGCTTCCTCCCTCAGCTGGGAGGCACACTGCCTTCCTGCAGTGTCATTTCTCTGATGAGAGACAGCTTGGTCTAAACAAGATTTTGTAGAATCATGGAACCATTTAGGTTGGAAAAGACCCTTAACATCGAGTCCACCATTAGCCCAACGCTGGCAAGTCAACACATTAACCATGTGCCTTAGAATTTGAATACCTCCAGGGGTGGTGACACAACCACTTCAGCAGGCAGCCTGTTTCTTGTCCCCTCATCAGACAGGACAGGCAGGCCAGGACGGGCTGGGATCTCCTTTACCCCTGCTGCAGGATGGGATTCAGCCTGGTTAGCTGAGGCATCTCACCCTGGGACTGTAGCCGTGGGGCTGGAAGGGGACTCACCTCCCTCCCATGAACACCACAAACCCACACAAGGTCTCACTTCCTCGAAAGGTGAAAATGTACCCATACATAGATGATGTCTTAATCAGAGGAGGTTGCCCCAAAGAACTGCAGCAACAGCAGTGTGGCAAGCACTGTGGTGCAGAAGTTGAAGTTCCACCTAAGGAATGACAGAAACCAAGCAGAAACCAGTCAAATCGGGGGGTACTTGGTGGATAGCAGCAGTGCAGTGATTGCTGCAGATACCTTCAGAAAAACAGAACAAGGGCAGATGCCCCAGACTAGGAAGGAATTACAACAGCTTATGGGTCCTCCAGGATACTGGAGGAAACATGGACCTGGAGCTCCATCTATAGGGAGCCGTCAACCTCTTGGAATCAGTTCTCCCTCTTATCCTGGGTTGTCTTCTCCTCCTAGAGCTCCTGCGGGAATATTGTCCATTGGTGGAAAGACTTGGTTTGGATGAGAACTTCCTGGATATCACGGATGTGGTGGAGAAATGTGTAGGCCGCTTCCATCCAAGTGGATGGGCTGGGATCCGTGTCTCAGGCCATGTCTACAAGCACCAAGGTGAGTAGCCCGATCCACCTTGGCTTCAGAATAGCCAGAGAAGTGGACTTGGGAAAGTCCAGGTATCCTGGAATCATGGAATAGCTTGGAAAGGACCTTCAGGATCCATGGAGGCATCAGAGTGGCTTCAGTGCGCAAAGGGGCTCTGGAAAGGGCTTTGGATGAGGAGCTGGAGGGATGGGACCATGGGAAGCTTGGGATGGGATCTTGGGAAGTTCTTGGGATGGGATCTTGGGAAGTTCTTCCCCATGAAGCTGGTGGGACAATGGGGATCTTGGGAAGTTCTTGGGATGCGATCTTGGGAAGTTCTTCCCCATGAGGCTGGTGGGACAATGGGAATCTTGGGAAGTTCTTGGGATGGGATCTGGGGAAGTTTGTCCCCATGAGGCTGGTGGGACAATGGGAATCTTGGGAAGTTCTTGGGATGGGATCTGGGGAAGTTTGTCCCCATGAAGGTGGTGGGGCCATGGGAATCTTGGGAAGTTCTTGGGATGAGATCTTGGGAAGTTCTTCCCCGTGAGGCTGGTGGGACGATAGCATCTTGGGAAGTTCTTGGGATAGGATCTTGGGAAGTTCGTCCCCATGAGTCTGGTGGGACAGTGGGAGGTGGGAGATATCCCATCCCCAAGGCCAAGCTGGAGCAACCTGCTCCAGTGCAAGGTGGCCCTGGATGCACTTTAAGCTCCATCCATCCCATTCCATGATCTAGGAATGTGCTTCCACTTGATCCAGGAAACCAAACCCTCCTGCAGGACCGGAATGCCACCCCCTCACCACCACCCCCTGAAAAATCCATGGAATTTGGTTGACTCCCCACATCCTCCCCACTTCCTTCTCCTTCCCAGCCATCAACATGCAGGATCCAACCCATCGGAAGCTCGCCGTTGGATCCCAAGTGATGGAAGAGCTCCGGGAATGCCTTTACTCCACGTTGGGCCTCAGCAGCAGTGCTGGGGTGGCCACCACCAAGCTCTTGGCCAAGGTGGTCTCTGGGACCTTCAAGCCCAACCAACAAACCCTGCTTCTGCCTCACAGCACCCAGGAGCTGCTGAGGAACCTGGGACCCATCCGGAAGGTGCCAGGTAGGTTCTGGGGTCCCATCCGGGTGGGTGCTGGGGGCCCATCCAGAAGGTGCCAGGTAGGTGATGGGTCCCATCCAGGTAGGTGCTGGGGTCACATCCAGGAGGTGCCAGGTAGGTGCTGGGGTCCCATCCAGGTGGGTGCTGGGGGCCCATCTGGAAGGTGCCAGGTAGGTGATGGGTCCCATCCAGGTAGGTGCTGGGGTCACATCCAGGAGGTGCCAGGTAGGTGCTGGGGTCCCATCCAGGTGGGTGCTGGGGGCCCATCTGGAAGGTGCCAGGTAGGTGATGGGTCCCATCCAGGTAGGTGCTGGGGTCCCATCCAGAAGGTGCAAGGTAGGTGCTGGGGTCACATCCAGGAGGTGCCAGGTAGGTGCTGGGGTCCCATCCAGGTGGGTGCTGGGGTCCCATCCAGAAGGTGCCAGGTAGGTGCTGGGTCCCATCCAGAAGGTGCCAGGTAGGTGCTGGGTCCCATCCACAAGGTGCCAGGTAGGTGCTGGGGTCCCATCCAGGTAGGCACTGGGGTCCCATCCAGAAGGTGCCAGGTAGGTGCTGGGGTCCCATCCAGGTAGGTGCTGTGGTCCCATCCAGAAGGTGCAAGGTAGGTGCTGGGGTCACATCCAGGAGGTGCCAGGTAGGTGCTGGGGTCCCATCCAGAAGGTGCCAGGTAGGTGCTGGGGTCCCATCCAGGTAGGTGCTGGGCACCACAGGGAATTCATTCTTGCATTAGACCCAATGCTTGCGGTTTCCTTTAGGAGGCCGGAAGGGCTGGGTTGAGTTGAAGGCACCACCAGTATGGATGGGTCGTCTCCCACTTCCCATTATCCCATCATTCCCACAAGCAAGAACTCCCTCAGCTCCCATCCCAAGGACCCCTCGGATAGGATAATGCCATTCCCATGTCCGTATCCTGACAGGCATCGGCTCCAGGACCGCGGAACGACTGGAAGCGTTGGGTGTGAAAACCGTGGTGGATCTCCAAAGGTTTCCATCTACTGGCTTGGAGAAGGAGCTGGGAATTGCGCTTGCTCAACGGATCCGGAAGCTCAGCTATGGGCAGGATGAGGCCCCTGTGACACCATCAGGACCTCCTCAGGTAGGAGAATTCCTTTAAGGAATTCTCAAGGAAGTCCTTCCAGAAGGTTCTGAAGCTCCATGTGTCCACGATTCATTCCATATCTCCCTGCTTCTATTCCTCTTGGGAATCTGGGATAGAATCCAAGTGATGCGATTCCTTCTGCTCTTGGTCCTTTAGTGATGAAGATTCCTTCTGGAGGTGCTTCTCAGAGGCGGAAGTCCAGGAGAAACTGCGAACGATGCTTCCAAGCCTCTTGGAAAGGTGATTGTCTCCAGAGCTCTTCCCGGTGGAATCATGTTCCTCATGGAATGGCTTGGAAAGGGCCTTCTCCATGGAGTAAAGAGGGATATATGGGGGGGTTCATGGTGGCCTTGAAGGTCTTGTCCAAGCTCCCGATCCCATGATCCAGTGATCCATGATCCAATGCTGTGGCAGCTGCCATAGACTTGGAATAGCACTTATTCCTTGGTGCTCCATAGAATCCGCCAGGATGGCAGGCATAAGGTTGAACATCCGCCGCTTCTCCTCATCGGGAAAGGGGTTCCATCGGGAATGCTGTCAGAGCCCTATCCCACCGCATCTCCTTCCCAAATTTGGGAAAGGTAAGCTTGGAATGGTCCACTTTGTGCTGCTACAATGGGATGCCTTTCTCCAATCCCATTATTTAAGGTCATCCCATTCTCAGCTCTTTAAGCTTTGGGAATCTTTTCCATTCCTTGATCCCAAGAAAAGGGGGGATCTTTGGAAGCTCTTCCCTATGGGGCTGCTGGGACAATGGAATGGGCTGGAAGAAGCTCCGGCCTCCTTTGCCTTTGCTTCATCTGCTCCATGCCCTTATGTTGAGGCCACCAGGACATGGATGGAGCATCCATGTGGGAATATCCATGAGGGCTGGAATCATCTCCCATTGGAATCGGGCTTAGGCGGACATAGGAGACATTGAGACCAGGATGCTCCAAACTTTACCCTTTCCTACTCAACTCGCTGTTATTCCATGCGTTCCTTGGGATCTGATCCCTGTTTCCCAAGGGTTTTCCCATCTTGTAGATCCCGGGAGCCTCCTCTCGCCCTTGGGGAGCATCCTAATGAAGCTCCTGCGGAAGATGATCCCGACGGAGCTCCCGTTCCACCTCACCCTCCTCAACATCTGCTTCTCCAGCCTCCAGGAGCTTCCCACCAGGAAGGGCTCCATTGGCTTCTACCTCAAGGGCAAGGGCCCAGCACCCCCTTCTGGCCAAGGAGGGAGTGGCAAGGTGTTTGTCTAGGGTGCTTATGAGTGCTATGGGTGCTGAGGGTTCTATGGGTGCTGAGGGTTCTATGAGTGCTGTGGGTGCTAGGGTTCTGTGCATGTTGTGGGTGCTGAGGGTTCTGTGAGTGCTGTGGGTGCTAGGGGTGTTGTGAGTGCAAGGGTTCTGTGCGTGTTATGGGTGCTGGGGGTGCTGTAGCTGCTGGGGGTGCTGTGTTTGCTATGGCTGCTATGGGTGCTGGGAGTGTTGCTGGGGGTGTTATGGGTGCTGGGGGTGCTATGGGTGCTGGGGGTTCTGCAAGTGCTGGAGGTGTGGGTGGTGGTGGTGGTGGGGGTGTTACGGATGCTGTGCATGTTATGGGTGCTTGGGGTTCTATGGGTGTTGGGGGGTCTGGGAGTTCTAGGGGTGCTGGAGTTCTGTGGGTGCTGGGGGTGCTATGAGTGCTATGGGTACCGTGGGTGTTTTGGGTGCTGGGGGTGCTGTGGTTGCTATGAGTGCTATGGGTGCTCGGGGTGCTGTGTTTGGTATGGGTGTTATGAGTTCTTGGGATTCTGTGGGTGCTGGGGGTGCTATGCTTGCTGGGGGTTCTATGGGTGCTGGGGCTGGTATGGTTGCTGGGGGTCCTATGGGTGCTGGGGATGCTATGGGGGTGCTGTGGTTTCTATGGGTGCTGTGGGTGCTGGGGTTGCTATGGTGGTTGGGGTTCTATGGGTGTTGGGGATGCTGTGGGTGCTATGGGCATTGTTGGTGTTGTGGGTGCTGGCGGTGGTGTGCGTGCTATGGGTGCCTAGAGTTCTGGGGGTGCTGTGGGTGCTGAGGTGCTGCGGGTGCTGAGGGGTGCTATGTGCTGGGGGTGGTGGGGGTGCCTTCGGTGCTGGGAGTTCCGTGGGTGCTGAAGGTGTTGGGGGCACTGTGGATGCTGTGATTGCTATGGGTGCTGGGGTTCTGTGTGTGCTATGGGTGCTGGGAGTGCTGTGGTTGCTGTGGGTGCTGGAGTTCTATGGGTGCTATGAGTGCTGTGGGAGCCCTCTCCTGGCCTTTGTCCGCCTGGAGCAGGCTCCAAGGTGCCCTTGGCTGTGGCTCAGGCCGTGGCTGCTCCCTGGTTAGTGACCCCCAGGCTGCTCCTGCTTTGATCTCTGCTCTTTCCATAGGAAGCTGCAGCTTCCCAAGGGAAGGGGAGCGCCTCTTGCAGTGGAATTCCCAACATCAGGAAGCTTCCCCAGGGAGAGGAAAGCCCACAAAGACCCAGAGCAATTCCCTCTTTTCCTTCTATTGCCCAGGAAGTCCTTCCGGAAGCGCTTCAACAAGAACTCCCTTCGCAGCTGGAATTCCATGCTGGGAATGTTCTGGCTCAGCCCTCAGTGCCTTTTCCCAAAGAGATCCAAAACCCTTCCCAAAATCCAACAGGATTAAGCAGTGCTGCTTGCCCTGCAGGGTGTAGTAACTCTGTAGGAGCAACCCAGGCCTCTGAGTACCCCAGCAGGACATGGATCAGGATGGAGAAAGAGCCTCCAGAAGTTGGGATGATCCCGAGTGGGTCATGTGCTTCCAGCTGGGATAAGGAGGCCCCTGCAGCAGCATCGATGGAGCAAACCCATAGTAAAGACGTAGTAATTCCTCCTGATGTGGATACAGAGACCTTCTATGAGCTCCCTGTGGATGTGCAACGGGAATTGTTGGCCCAATGGAAGAGTGGATCCCAAGGGATGGATAAACCCTTGGGAAAGCCGAAGGCAAGGAAAAGGAGGAGGATGGAAGCGCCCTGCGGCTCCAACAGCTTGTAGAGATACCTTAAACCCCGGGGAGAAGGGGTCGGAAGGAGGGAAGCAGCTCTCGGAAGCGTTTTACGCCTGGAATGGGGTCAGAGTAAAGGGGATGCTCCAACTCCAGACATTCCCTTCCCAAAGAGGCCATAACCACAGTGTAAGCCTGTAGTAACCCCAGTGTAAACCTGTAAAAACCCCGCTGTAAACCTGTAGTAATCCCATTGTAAACCTGTAGTAACCCCATCCCAAAGCATTCCCCATGGCGTTCAGAGCGGGCGTTCCTGCCTCATTCCCACCCGGAGCAAAGCAGGAGTTGCTGTTTAACGCTTCCGCTTGGTGTGGATCCACCTCAACCCCAATGTAAATCCATTTCTCCTTGGATAGTGGATCCAAGGGGTTGAGAAGTGAATTCAAGGGCAAATTCCACGTGGATGCAGGGCTTGGGATGCTGCTTCTCTCCTTAAAGCACCTCAAGGCCATGGAATGCAAGGGATTACAAGAGATGGGAAAGCATCCTCTGGATGGGAATTCCTAAAGGTAAGGGTTACTCCAAGGTGGGTGAGTTACGCGCTCTTTACGCATCCTTTACCACCAGCCCTGGGGCTCGGAGCAGTGGGGTCGGAGGTGAGGACCCATTAGGGTTTAGGTGCTGGTATGCCATGGGTGATTCCCATGGATCCAGGGAAGCCGTCAGTGGCTCCCGGTTGGAATCCCAAGGTATCCCATAGGTGATGCCCATGGCTGCAGGGCCCCGAGGAGCTCCCATCGCCACCCTGGAGGGAGGGCGCCGCCGCGGGGCATGATGGGAGTTGTGGTCCTCCTTAGCGCTGCAGCCAATGCCGCGCCTACATCTTCCCTAGTACCCTGCGCTTCGCCGCCATTCCGCCGCGAAGAACACTGGGAGTTGTAGGCTTGCTAGAGCCAGCTGTAAAACTGCGCCTACAACTCCCGTGAGGTACTGCGCGCAGGCTCTAGCCGACCGCGGGGCATGCCGGGAGTTGTAGTCCTCCCTAGCGGTGCAGTCTGCTAAGCCTACAGCTCCCAGGATGTCGTGCGCGCCGGCCGCCGTTCCGCAGCGGGGCATGATGGGAATCCTAGTCCTTGTTGGCGCAGCTCAATGCTGCGCCTACAACTCCCAGCATGCTCTGCGCGGCGCCATTTTGTGGCGGAGCGCGGCCCCTTCAAACACGCTCCGCGGGTTGAGGTGAGAGCTGTGGGGATGGAGGCGGATTCCCGGCGGGATGGGAATGGGGCGGGATGAGGCCCCTTTAAAGAGGTGCATTCTATGTGGTGACCGTGTCTTGTGAGGGAAAGGGGAGGGATAATGGCGGCCTGGTGGGGGGTAATGGCGGGGGGGAGGGTGGGAGGGTTGGTGACTATGTGGGGCTGATAGTGATGATGTGAAGCTGATGGTGACGATGTGGGGCTGATGAGGATGTGGGGCTGATGAGGATGTGGGGCTGATGGTGATGATGTGGGGCTGATGGTGATGATGTGGGGCTGATGGTGATGATGTGGGGCTCATGGTGACGATGTGGGGTGATGCGGATGATGTGAGGCTGATGCTGATGCTGTGGGGCTGATGGTGATGTGGGGATGATGGGGATGTGGGGCTGATGCTGATGATGTGGGGTGATGCAGATGATGTGAGGCTGATGCTGATGATGTGAGGCTGATGGTGATGCTGTGGGGCTGATGTTGATATGGGGCTCATGCTGTTGATATGGGGCTCATGCTGTTGATGTGGGGCTCATGCTGTTGATGTGGGGCTGATGGGGATGATGTGGGGCTGGTGCGGGGCTGCTGATGCTGATGCGGGGCTGATGGTGACGATGCGGGGCTGATGGTGATGATGTGGGGCTGATGGTGACGATGTGGGGCTGATGGTGACGATGTGGGGCTGATGCTGCTGTGGGGCTTATGTGGGGTTGATGGTGCTGAACATCCTCTCCTATATCCTTCCCCCCCTCCCCCCCATTCCCACTGTTATTCCAAATCCCATCTCTTCATTCCCTGCCTTGTGCTTCCCTTTGGATCCCAATGGTCATCCCAAAGGGACCCATCCTGCTTCATGTAATAGATGCTGAGTAACCCCTTTAGTGTACGTTATTCCTTGTCCTTTCCTTGTAGATGCATGGGGAAGATTCGCACATGGATCATGGCTGGAAAACCTGGATCAGCCCCTGCATCCCTGGTGTCCTCCCTCTTTACTCCCTGGAGCAGCCGTTGTTCCCAGCCCTGTTCCATCCTTTACAAGGAGCATCCCTACAGCTCCGCATCAGAAGCCTTGGAAGCCTACATTGAGGACTTCAACCTGAGCTAAGCATCTCCCTGTGGAAGAATGGGGAAGATCTGCATCCATGGGAGCATTCCTAAGGGAATCAGGCTTCCCAAGCGCTGTGCCAAGGAAAAACAAGGTAGTGATTGCTCCTTTTCCCCCCTCTTCTTCCCTTTCCGTTTTCCCTTTTCCTTTCACTTTTCCCTCTTCCCTTTTCCCTTTCCCTTTTTCCTTTCCCTTTCCCTTTTTCTTCTTCCTTTCCCTTTCCTTTTCCTTTTCCCTTTCCCTTCCCTTTTCCCTTTTCCTTTTCCCTTTTCCCCTTTCCCCAGTAGTCCATGCACTAAGGAATGATCTCGTTCTCCCTGTCTCTGTGTATATGTGGATGTAAGTATGTAAGAGTGATGATATATTGAAAATGTGGGATCTGAGCATGACGTGAATAGTATGGAATAAGGGGGGGATACTGTCCTGGGTTCAGCAGTAGCAGTCATTTTTCTCCTCCTTGGTAGCTGGTGCAGTGCTGTGTTTTGACGTTCGGCCTGGGAACAGAGCTGATAACAATGATGTTTTGGTCTGGCCAAGGACTTTGTGAGCTTCATGCTCTGCCAGGGAGGAGGGGAAGCCAGGAGGAAGCAGAGACAGGACGCCTGACCCAAACTGACCAAAGAGGTATTCCATACCACAGCACGTCATGCCCAGGAGGTAACTGAGAGTTACCCGAAAGGGCTGGGAGACTGCGGGGTTGGACAACGTATCAGTCAGTGCTTGGTTGGGCGAGGTGGGGTGAGTTATCGGTCAGCGGGTGGTGAGGTGATGTATTCTCTTTCCTTGTTACTTCCTTTATCATTATTATTATTGGTGGTAGCAGTAGTGATTTGTGTTATACCTTAGTTACTAAACTGTTCTTATCTCAACCCGTGGGAGTTACATTCTTTTCATTCTCCTCCCCATCCCTCCAGGAGCGGGGGGGAGGAAAACGGGGGGAGTGAGAGAGCGACTGCATGATTTATGGCTGACTGGGTTTAAACCATGACACAGGGAAACAGCTTTAGCATCACACATCAATGATAAATGGTAGGGGGGAGTCCCAGGGAAGCCTCTCCACCCTAATGGCACATTGGAGCCAGACTCTTGTTTCATTGCAGCCATTGGAGTAGAAACAAGATGTCCTGCAAAGGGCTAAAGCAAGACAGCCGTTGTTTGAGCTTATCTCAGCTTATGTATGCATTAAGGATATACCTATCAAACAGGTGCCAAGAAGGACTTATCATCATTTGCATAGTCATTATCATGTCACACAATTCAAGAATGACAAATTGCATTTAGATACAATAACATTTTACGACACACAAAGATGTACTCCAGATCTTGAGAACTGATCCTCAGGGCCAGGAAACGTCTGCACTGCAGTGTTTCCTTCTGTGACCACCCCTTGAATCCCCCAGACACACCTTTTACCCTGGTCACCATCGCACACAGCGCTGATTCAGCGCGGCAGGGGTTCCGCAGTCCCTGCTCTGTCTGGGGCTGTGCCCATCTCCTTGCCTGGGTTGCCCACAGCAGTGGTTCAGGACTGGGGCAGTTCTCAGGCAAACTCTCTCGAGCTGCACACACACGGTGTGCATGGGACACACAAGGTGGGGGGATCAGATCTTTACCTGATGTGAAGGGGCAGTGAACAGCTCTCCTCAAGGAGCTGCCTGCTCTTGGCATCCCTGCACCAAAAGCTCATGACCTGGGTTCAGCCTCCTGAGAGCCCAGCCCTGGTGGGGCACAATGGTTCTGCCGCCATCCCCAGCCTGCCCAGCCCCTGCCCCAGCGTGGGCTCCAGCCCTGCCTGCGCTTCCCCTGCTGGGTCAGGTCCCTCTTCCCGTGCCCTCCTGGCACAGCCCAGCCCACCTCACCCCACTGCATCCCTGCTGTACCCCCTGCCCACCCTACTCCATCCCAACCCACAGCCCTGACCCCACCACTGCATCCCTGCTCCTGACCCCCTGTCCCCAGCTCAATCCCACCCCACATCCCTGCCCTTCCCATGCAATCCCTGCCACAGCACCGCTCACCCCACTTCTGCCTGGCTCCATCCTCCTTGATCCTGGCTCCATCCCAATTTAATCCTGGTTTGAACATGGCTCCATCCCACACCATCCCACTCGATACCATGGTGGCAGGGTAGGGAGAGGGGAAGCTGGAGCCGAAGGTTCCTGCCAAGAAACACCAAGTGCTGGAGCTCACCTGCGTCTGCCCCGGGAGCAGGGTCAGGCCCCACAGCTCTGCTCCTGCCAGCGCTGCCGAGCCCTGCACTCACTCGATGGTGCCATCGGAGCGCCCCACACAGCGCAGCACGGGCTGGGCCGTTGCTCTGGCTCCGGCAGAGGCACAACTGCCTCGGGAAGCTGCCAGCGAGCAACGAGAGCTGAGAAGCGGCTGCAGAAGGGCTCTGCTGTGGGGCTGAAAGCCAAGGGTGGTGCAGGGAAAGGAAAGGAAAGGGAAGGAGAGACTGCAGGGCCTCAGCTGTTGGGCTTCCTTCAGAGGAGGTGGCGGTGCTGTTCTCCAGGCCTGACCTGCCCTCAGGGGGCTGCAGGGGCCTCTGCCGAGGCCAGCAGCAGAGACAGGATGTTCTGCACAAATGTCTGCACCTGATCCTGGGCCTGACTCGGTGCTGAGAGCTCTTCTGCAGCCAAATGGGGATCGTGTTTTACAGTCACACAGTCACAGCCTGGTTTGCGGTGGAAGGGACCTTAAAGCTCACCCAGCCCCAACCCCTGGGTGCCCAGTGGCCATGGGCACGATGCTGCTGCCATCACAAAGCCTTGGCGGTCGCTGTGGATTTGCCCATCGTGACGGGGCCTCCAAGGTGAGCGTGGGCTATTTAAGGAGGGAGAGCCTTGCAGTAACCGGTGCAGAAGAGACCCCTCCCTCGGGAGGCTGCATCTCCTGGGGCTGTCCTGCGCATCCAGGTCTGTGTTCTTTGACTTTGCAATCCTGTTTTAGTGTTGGCTTGAAACACATTGTGGGCGCAAAGCAGGAGCCTTCTGTGTGCAGGAGCTGCTGGTGTCAGAGGAGATGAGAAGGTGTCAGGGCCCACCGGGCTTAAAAGCATTTATATTAGTGTGTATAATTTGTAATGATAATACATATGTTACCGTTAAAGTCATTCAGAAAAACTAAGACACACACACACGCACATATATATGTCTGAGCCCGTAATGCTGTGGCAGTTCTGTAAAGTCCACTTGCCAGTAGTCTTGTGGACAGTTGCCTTTGTTGTTCCAGGTGGGGGGCCTCTTAGCATCGTAAACAAGGTTCACACTTCTTTATAACACTTTTATAATTCCAGTCATTTGCATACTCAGAACTTGGAGCTTTAAAGCCTCAGTCATTGATTCTGTTCCCCCTTGTGTTGCCTGGTGGTTTTCTTCTCATAAGCGGTTGGGCAGCTATTACTTGCCTGTTTGGTGTAACCCACCATCCTTCATCGTGTTTCTTGGCTCCTATGACTAGGTAATTTTCCATCCTCTGTTTGATAACTTGGAACTTCATTATCCAAGCTCTGATACTGGTGAGGCAATATTAATGAAAGGTCCCCACCCACAGCTTCTTTGGCTGCTTTGTCAGCAATGTCATTACCGATATTCACTGGAGTGTTATCAAACTGATGTGCCTTAAAAGCAAATTTTGACTTTCTGACAATTTCAGAAGTCTCAGTAGCACCACCAGCTCAGCTTTCTGTGCTGATGTGTTGGGGGAGGAGGAATGCAGGGCTTTAGTGTCTCTTATGTTTGGTTTAGCTCTATTATGTTAAGGTCTGTAAACAGTTGTGAGTCAGCACTCCTGCTTCTGGATCTGTTGTCAAAACCGCTGCTGGTTCTAAAGGTTTGATACTTTCAACTCTACGTCCTCTTGTCATAGAAGCGCAGCCTGCCTGGGGAAAGCCACTGACTACTTTTCTGTTCCAGGATGGTTATTAGTATGTGAAGTACAAATACAGACCATTTTTGTCCCAGTGTATTCGATAATTTTTTTCTGTTAGAGGCTCTAGTCCTTTTCTTGCTTCCAGTTTTATAGGATACTGTTTCTGTCTTAGCAGTGTGATGTTTGGTTTTAGAAGAATAGTTACTGCTGCTGCATCTCGTGATTGTCCTGGTGCTCTGGCAGCCCATACTTGCAGATATACCCACTTCCTCTGGGATATCCGGCTCAGTACCTGGTTTCTGTAACATAAAAACTCGGGCCTCCACAGCCTTTTCATCAGGAACATGTACCTGAATTTTCTTTCTTTAACCCTAATTGCTGCATGTAATTTACTCAGTATATCTCTATCCAATAACAGCACAGGCCACTCAGGCATGCAAAGGAATTTATGGGTCAACATCTGTTTGCCAGTTTCTCAAATGCAAAGGAAGGCCGGGTTCCTGTCCACCTGGGGCACCAGTGCCTGAAGCTGTTTGTTTGCTTAATTGCCCTTTACAAGTATTTATAACAGAATAAGTAGTTTCTCTTTCTACAAGAACTTTTACCTTCTCATTCCCCAACCTAACTGTAGCCAGGGGCGCTGCTGGGGTGGGATTCAAATCTTCCCCGCTCCTCCTCAGTCTTCATCTAAAGTAATAATTCTTTTTGCCTGTCCTGACATTCCACTAAATCTCCGGTGTTTATTTTGATTCTGAGGGCATTTTCCCTTTGAGTGCAACCTGTGGAGTCTGTTCACAAACCTTTCCATGTAATCCTTGTTTCCTCTCCTCCCTTTCTTGGGGGATAGCTACAAGCAGCAATTTTTCTCTCTTTTCTTTCCCCTACAGATTCCAGTTTTACTCTGGAGCTTATCTTATGCTCCCGCATATATATTAACAAATTCCTAGTTGAAACCTGACACACTATAACCCACAAAACACAATATTGTATTATATTAATAATTATATTAATTCTATCAATAATATATGTATTAATAATCAGGGACTGAAAGCCCTCCCCAGTACCACTGAACCATTTGAACCATTGCAGAGAACTTTCACCAGAGCAATATTGGTCCGATTGTGATAAGTCTCCAAAGCCACATCCATTATTTTTACCAACTCACGTTGGTCCTCCCCCTTAAGCTTTTGTACCTTTTTCCTTATGTCTTCCACAGATTGACTTTTTGTTAACTGGCCTAACTCTTTCCTTCCTTCCTCCGATTCAGGATCTATGTTAGTATATTTATGCATCACGTCTTTTAATCTTCCCATGAATCCAGCAGTTGATTCATTTACATCTTGCTTTATTTCATGTAGCTTAGACCAGCTCACTGCCTTGGGGACCGCATTCCTAGTACTGACTAAAATCTACCTCCGATATTGTTTCAAAGCTTGCCTGTCCCAGTTAGGATAGGGGGTAGGAATGTGAAGATTCACTGTACCTATCGCTGTGCCTGCTGTTATTTGTTGCTGTACTGCGGTCCGAGCCGTACGAATAATCATATTTCTGTCAACACTCTTGAAAGCAGGATGTGTAATTACCAGCCACTTGTTTCCAACTCTTCAAATCTATAATGGTAAAGGGAATCTTCATCATGAGCAGACCATCATTACGCACCGCTTGTCTTAAAGGTACAATCACAGTTTCCCCTCATTTTCCCCTAGTTTGCCTTGCTGTAAGGCAAAATCCTTCAGCGCGACCCCCCTATATCTCAGGTGCCTGTGCTGGTGCTTGTGCTTGATTCTCATTTTCAGCACCTTCAGCCCCATTATTCACAGTACCCCTTCTCCAGGGGCCTACCATCAAATTGAAATCCTCCTCCACATTCCTCAAATGTTTAGTGCATAACTGCCCTGTGGTGCACAAAGACCAATAGCATTTAAGCAAATTTTACTGTCTTTCTCCAAGGACAATACTGACAGGTCCTGGAGTGCAAAATGAAAATTGCAATCCTTTTGCTGTTCCAGATGATATCTCAAAGTGAAAAACATTTCTGCATAAGCTACTTCATCCCACTTTCCTTCTCGTCTCAAGAATAACATGTGACAGTATTCTACCAGAGTCTCCTGAGTAACCGAACCCCTCGGAGGTCCACGACTTTGTTCCAGTCTCCCGAGTGACTGAACTACGCAGGGGTTCACCGATTTGTTTCCAGTGTTGTGAAATGCAACCCAGTGGGGTTTTCCTCAAACCCCCCTTTGGAGGCAGTGGTACCCATGATCCTGACCTCCACCAAATACCAAAGTCCAGACAACCAAAACTATTCTGCCTTTTACCCACCGCGCAGGGCGTCCCTCTCTGCCTTATGTGGAAAGGGACCAAAAAGAATGCCTTTTTAAAGAAATTAAATCGGGGTCTCCCCGAGGTCCCGCGTTGGTCCTTCAGGCAAACTCCCCTGATGCCAGCGTGAAGGTCCCAGGGACTCCCCGGATCCATGGGAAACACGGCTGAGTGTCCCTGTTCAGGCGCCAAATTGTTACCCTAAAAGTCGGTCAGAGAAACTCTCTAAGGCTCAATTTGGACTTTCAGAAAGCAGCATTCTTTATTGCAGCGCTGGGCGCACACGAGTCCTTTCACAAAGGTGAGCACACCTGGTACTTGCCGACAGCAGCTCTGTATTTAACATACTCATGCATATTCACAGCTTTTCCAGCAACTAGTTCTAATATTTGCATCCTAATTATGCATGCGCTTTCTTGCTGAGTGGGGTCTTTGGTGGGCACCGATAGTCTTCCTCACTGTGTTTACTGAATGACCTCAGTGCTTGCTCAAGCTCGCAAGGTCCTAGTGCCCAGTTAGCAGTTGCTATGTCCTTGCTTCTGCTGTTCCAGTCTTGCCCCACGCTGGGCACCGCTCTGCTGTCTTGAAGGCTGGCATCCGTGGTCTTATTTACTGTCTCCTTAGGTGTTACCAGTCCCATGATGTTCCTTCCCCCATCAGCCAAACCTTCCTTCTCTCTACATGTTAGTAAGGTAGAACAATTTGGCCTATTCTCCTATGCCAAAGGCACACACACTGTTGTTAGTGTAAGATTTAAGGTTACAACGCAGTGACCACAGGGACACGCTGGGGACATGGGGACATGGTGACCGTAGGGACATGGTGGGTCACGTGGAGACCATGGGGACACAGACATCACAGTGACCATGGGGACATGGGGACCACAGGGGTGGCTGATTCTGGAACACCCCATGTTAAGGTGTGCAAGGCCACAGAACCGCTGCATCAACCCTGCACGGTGGCTCCAGGGTTTGTGGGGAGCTTCCAACCTCTGCCTGGGAGTCCCTGTTCCAGAGGCACCCACAGTTCCTCTGGTTGCTGCAGCCCTGGCTTGTCTTGGGAAGTGGAGCAGTTACTTGGTGTGAAGGGTTTCAAGGCTGCCTGGGCAGGCACGGGGGCTGGTGCTGGCCTCAGGGCTGAGCTCCCATCCCCTGGTCAGGCAGCAGGGCTGGTGCTGGCCTCGGGGCTGAGCTCCCAGCCCCCTGGGTGGTGTTTTGGCTGGGATAGAATTAATTCTCTACCCTGTAGCTGGTGCAGTGCTGTGTTCTGGCTTTATTGTGGCAATTAACACTGGTAACACACTGATTGTTCAGTTGTTGCTCAGTAGCACTTACCCTGATCAAGGACTTTTCAGTCTCTCATGCTCTGCAGTGAGGAGGGGCACAAGAAGCTGGGAGAAGGCAGACAGGACACCTGACCCAGACTAGCCAAAGGGGTATTCCATCCCACAGCACGTCATGTCCAGTATAGAAACTACAGGGAATCACCCAGAAGGGATGGGATTGGGTCAGGCTGGGTATCGCTCAGTGGGTGCTGAGCAATTACATCGGGCGTCACTGCTGGTTAGCATTTTCCTTTCCCCTGTTTAGTTTTATGCTCTGTCCCTTTTAAACCACAACAGTTCTACAGGAGCAAAGTTTGCTGTACAGCTCTTAATAGTGATTTTAGTGATGGAAGATTTTACCTTTTCTGTTGTTGCTCCAGGTTTGGTTTTTCACTTATTTTCATGACTTTGTTCTTGTTTTTTTAAAGAGCTCTGGCTGGTGGGTGAGTTATTTCTCTCTTCATAATTCCTGCAGGTTTCTAACCCGTGCCTTGCTCCTTCAGCTGCTGATTGCCAGGTTTTCCATGTGGGTCCTTCCCTCCGTGTGTGTCCTGTGCCTGTCCCGGGTCCGCAGCGTTCTGTCCGCAGCCTGGCGGAGGTGCGGAGCGGTTCCTGCTCCTCAGCTCCCTGTGGCCGTAGTTGTGGTCACTGCTGTTTCCCTGCCATGGACAGATTCTCAACCTGCAGCTGAGGGTCGTTTTCCACAGGGTGGTCTTGTCTGGAGCTGGGGCACGGGGAGCTGGCCCAGACGGTCTGCACTGTCGGGTTGGGCCGTGGGACCGCATGTTGAATCGGTGGGATTTGTGCTCACAGTTAATAGTGCACAGTGTAGGGAACACAGGAATCTGGTTTGTTTTTCATGTGGATTGAAATAAAAGGAAGCACTTGATGGGATGGAGCCATCCCTTTATTGTGGGGTTGCGGGATGAAGAATGCTGCGAGCGTGCAGGGGAGCACAGTGTGGCTGGCTGCAGGGCCTGGAGGTTTTTCTCCCACTGAGACTGAGTCTGCGGCTCTGGCAGCAGAGAGCAGAGGCTGGTCCCCCCGCGGTGACTCCCGGAGCACCCCTGGGTGCCCAGTGCCATAGGCACAATGCTGCTGCCATCACAAAGCTGTGGCAGTCGCTGTGGAGACGCCCATTGTGATGGGGCCCCCACGGTGAGCGTGGGCTCTTTAAGGAGCGAGAGCCCTGCAGTAACCAGTGCAGAGGAGAGCCCTCCTTCGGGAGGCTGCATCTCCCGTGGCTGCCCTGCGCATCCAGGTCCGTGTTCTTTGACTTTGCAATCCTGTTTTAGTGTTGGCTTGAAACACATTGTGGGTGCGTGCTGTGAAGGGAGGAGAAGCTGTCAGGAGATGAGCTGGTGCCATCCCAGCTGTAGGAGCAGGGGATGGGTGAGGAGGAGGCACTGGGTTTGTTCATGTGCTTGGAGCTCAGCTCTGCCTGAAGAGGTGCTGGGGGCGAAGCAGGAGCCTTCTGTGTGCAGGAGCTGCTGGTGTCAGAGGTGCTGAGAAGGTGTCGGGGCAGGAGCAGCCCCTGGGCAGTGCAGCTGCTGGTGCTGTCATTGGGAGCTCAGTACAAGGGGACCTGCCTGGCTCCTGCAATGCCCACGCAAGCCCACCGGGCATTGCGCGAGGTGGGAAGGAGCTGATGGGCTCTGGGCACACGTGCGCAATCCTGACTGGGGCAATGCCCGTGGGAGCCCCTGTGCTCCCCCAGCAACAGGGCCAGGACAGGAGCTGTTTCTGGGCCTCCCCTGCCCTTGGCAAGCACTGCCCCAGCCCCAGCCAGGACAGGGTCAGTGTTGAAACCCAGCCGGGAACTCAGCACCAGCAGCCGCTCGCTCAGCACCTGGGTGGGATGGGGAGGAGAATGGGAACAACGTAAAACCTGCGGGTGGAGATGAGAACAGATCAGGAACTGAAATCAAGTACAATACTGTAATATTAATAATAATACCAACAACACAAATAGTAATTATTATTGTTATTATTATTACTATTATTGGTAGTATTATTATTATTATGGGTCCCCCCAGATCTCCAGTTCCCCCTCCCCAGTGATCTGTAGGGTGGTTTCTGGTGGCTATAGCCCCTGTTTGAGGGCTCTGGTGGTCCCCAAATTACTCTCCCCCCCCGAGTTTGGGGACCTCCCCATGAGCACCCAAATTCCTCCCATTCACCTCCATTGGCCAACATGGGGCACCAAAGAGAGACACAGGGTGCCCTGGGACAGATGTACCCTTATTTTGGGACATGGAGGGGTCCCCCAAATCCCTTCACCCCCCTGGGGAGTTTTGGGGAGAAGCCCAGAATCCCCCCTGAGCCTCCAAATCCCTTCTGAACACCCAGGCTCTCTTCCTCCAACACATCTCCACCATTGGGGAACATGGGGCACCAAGGAGAGACTCGGGGTGCCGTGGGATGGATGTACACGACCATGTTGTGGAACATGGGGGGGTCTCCCAAATTACTGTGCTCGCTATGGGGATTTTTGGAGACCACCCATGAACCCTGAAATCTCCCATGAACCCCTAAATACCTCTGAAGCCCCAGGTTCCTCACATTTATGCAAAGGGACCACATGGGGCATCCAGTGATGCCCCAGGCAGCCTGGGACAGATATACTGTCCATTTTCAGGAGATGGGGGGTACGCCAAATCTGTGCACCCCCGGGACAGTCTTGGGGACCTCCCTGAACCCCAAAACTCCCCTGAATCCCCAAATCTTCCTCTGAACCCTCAAATTCCCTGCACTTACTGCCATGGGGAAGCACAGGGCATCTGGCGAGACTCAGGGTACTGAGGGACAAAGGTGCCTCTACTGAGGGACATGGGGGTCCCCCAGATTCCTGCCCCCTGGGAGCTTTGGCCCCTGCACCCCCCCGCAGAGGTGTCCCCGCAGTCACTGCAGGAGCTGCGGCAGCACGAGGCCAACGTGAAGCTGCTGCAGCAGCAGCGCTGGGACCTGAAGGAGCTGCACAAGAAGCACCTCCAGAGCCTCTTGGCTCTGCACAAGCACCTGGCAGCCAGGTGGGACCCCAGAACCCGGCACCCCCGAATCTGGCACCCCCTGCACCCCAAAATCCCAGCAGGGAGCCCCAAATCCCCCAAACCCAAACCCTGCAGCTCCAAATCCACCCCGGCTCAGTGCAGCGGCCAGAAGCCTCCTGAGAAAGGGGTGCTCTGAAAAGTGGGGTCCCCCCAGCACCTGCCCTGGGGTTTCCCAAAATGCTCTGAGACCTCAAATACACTGGGGGGACCCCAACATTGCTTTGGATGTTTCCAGGGCCCTTTGGTGAGGGGCAGTGTGGTTTTGGGGTGCCCCTTTATTGGGGTGACACTTTTGGAGGGTCCACTCCCTCTGGCCCACTGAATTCACTACTGAACACAAAGCAGTCGTGGTGCCCCCAAAATCCTGGGGTAACCCCAAAAGACTAGCAGGCAGGACCCCCAAATGGGGGGCCTGTAGCACCCGCAAAGTGAACTGCACTCTGCCATCACCAGAGGCCCCCCCAAATGAACCCAGAGACCCAAAATCCTGGAAGTCCCTCACCAAACAACCCTGCCCCAAACTGTGAGTGCCCCAAAAATCTGCTCCCCCCCCCCCCAAGCCACCCAGCCCCAAATTGTTCTTTGTTGCTCCCAAACCACACCTTATGGGGCACCCTAACGCCACCTCCCCCTCTGGCATCAGGGAGCTGGGGGGGAGGGTGGCCCCAGAGTAGCAGGGTGCCTAATTTGGGGTGTCCCCCCCAAAAGACCACCCCCAAGTAGGTCACGTGGGGGATGAGCAGGAGTACCTGCAGCAGGTACTGGAAGCTCTGTGAGGGACTGTGAAGGACTGCGAGGACTGGGAGCACCTGCAGCAGGTAGTGGGAGCACTGGGAGGGATTGGGAGTTGGGCACAGCCTCAAGCGGGAAGATGTGTGGCAGGGACTGGGAGCACTGGGATATTGAAACCCCAGCAGTATCTGGGGCCATAGTGGCCTATATTGGTCTGTACTGGTGCAAACTGGTCTGTACTGCTCCATACTGGGATGTGTAAATTTGCGGAAAACCCCAAGTTGGGTGTGAGTGTTGATCTGCTGGTTTCTACTTGGTTTCTGGCAGTGCTCAGATGGAACTTTGACATCATGTAGTGCTTCCCACACTGCTGGTGCTGCTTCCCCTGCCTCTGTGGGGGAATCTCCTCTGATTAAGACATCATCTACATAATGGTACATTTTCACCTTCTGAGGAAGTGAGACCTTGTGTGGGTTTGTGGTGTTCATGAGAGGGAGCTGAGTCCCCTTCCACCCCCAGGGCTACAATCCCAGGATGAGATGCCTCAACTGACCAGGGTGAATCCCTTCCTTCAGCAGGGGTAAAGGAGATCCCAGCCTGTCCTGGCCTGCCTGTCCTGTCTGATGAGGGGACAAGAAACAGGCTGCCTGCTGAAGTGGTTGTGTCACCACCCCTGGAGGTATTCAAAACACATTCTGAACAAGGGACATGGTTAATGTGTTGACTTGCCAGTGTTCGGTTAATGGTGAACTCGATGTTCTTAAGGGTCTTTTCCAACCTAAACGATTCCATGATTCTACAAAATCTTGTTGTTTAGACCAAACTGTCTCATCAGAGAAATGACACTGCAGGGAGGCAGTGTGTTTGCAGTCTGAGGGAGGGAACATCAGTGCTTGCTTCAGACTGTTTCCCATGGGGTTCACCTGGAGCCCCAGGGAGCCCAAGGATGCTCTGAGTTAGCTGGTGACTGGATGTGCTTCAGCAGCCATACACTGCCTGCTGTCCTCTGCAAAGGGATCCTAGTGTAGATCATGACAGACCATGTCTGTCTTTGCTGCTTTACAGCTGTTTTTCTTTCCCACTTGTGATGTTGCTGTCTTCAATGACGTGTTAGTTTTCATCCCCTGCTACTTCAGTATCTGCCCACCTTGTCTGACCCACAGACTTTTCGTCAGTGGGGATCTGTCATTGTCTTTGAGCTGGGGGTGTTCAGCCTGGAGAAGAGAAGGCTCCAGGGAGACCTTACTAAGCCCATACCTAAACAGGGCCTACATGAAACCTGGAGAGGGGCTTTCTACAAGGGCCTGTAGGGGCAGGACACGGGGAATGGCTTTAACCTGACAGAAGGGAGACTGAGATGAGCTCTTAGGCAGAAGCTCTTTCCTGTGAGGGTGCTGAGGCGTTGTGAGGGTGCTGAGGCGCTGGCACAGGGTGCCCAGAGAAGCTGTGGCTGCCCCATCCCTGGCAGTGTTCAAGGCTGGGTTGGACACAGGGGCTTAGAGCAAGCTGCTCTAGTGAAAGGTGTCCCTGCTTGTGGCAGGGGTTGGAGCTGGAGGAGCTCTAAGGTCCCTTCCACCCCTGTACATAAATACTTAGTGCCTCTACAACTGAAGTGTTCTAGGGAGGTCAGGTTTTGATAAAAGCTACTGGTGTGCTGAATGCGCAGTGGGTTGGTGTGATTCTGAACAGGGATTAGAGCTCAGCTGAAGCAGTGACCCCTGGTGTCACAGAGAAGAGCTTGTGTTTCCTTCCTGTCACGGGTGGATTTGTTGGGAGAAGAGGTCCCAGCTATTTCTGGAGTCCCCAGCTGTGCAGTTCCTAGCAGGGCACTGCAGGTACAGCTGAAAATTGCCTGCCTGTTTCCTTGGTACATGGTTCAGTTGCTTGGAAGGCAAATCTGACTCTAGGGCTCTAACAGCAAAAGGAATTGTTCACCTTCATGTGCAGTAGACGCACAGATCACTTGCTGTGTCACGTGCACTTGTCAGTTATTGAGGAAACTATGTATGGGCTGGGAAAGGAAACAGCACAGGAGGGAATTCTTAGTTAATTGTTGTTCTTCCTGTTAAAACCTGTTGGGCTTTAGCATCTTGTTCCGTATCTTCAATGGCAATAGGAATGTATTTTAGGTATTAAAGATAATATTTCATTTTCTACTCCCTGTGTTCTTGGAGAAAGAGCAAAAAGGGTCTCCCTCAATCCATCCTTCCCACAAAGTGGTGTGGTCATCTCTTGTCTCTGTGCTTCCAAACAGAGTAGTGCTGAATCACAGTTATAAATTGAGGGAAATGGTTGGTTTACTCAGTTGTAAACAGTTTCTTAAATGTGTTTAAGTCCCATGATCTATGCAAGGAGGTTTCTGCAATAACGCAACTTGTCCAGCTGATTTCCATGCTCTAATGTAGAGCAGAATATTTAACAAGAAACAGAACAGAATAGAAATGAGTGAAATTATGGTAGATTGTAAAAGTCAGCTTGGTTCCAGTTGCTGTTGGTGACCTTCCAGACAGGGTATCCCACAAGGATGTTGTCATGGTCAGCGTGTGGACTTGTTTGGCACAGGTTAATGGTTGGACTCGATGTTCTCAAGGGTCTTTTCAAATGAAATGATTCTGTGATTCTAAGAAAAGTTGATTTTTAGCCTTAACTCTGTCTCTCATCAGAGAAATGACACTGCAGGAAGGCAATGTGTCTGCCAGCTGAAGCAGGGAACATCAGGGCTTGCTTCAGGCTGTTTCACTTTGGTTGGTTTTTCCTCCCCTGTCTCAGGAGACTGGTCCCCCTGGGATGGCATCTTTGCTGCCTCTCGTCACCCTGTCACTGGCATTTGGGACCCCGGTCAGTGGGACCCCCAAGGCATGTTATGAAAATTCTCTTCCCCCCTAGCTACTAGATCAACCAGTCTTTCAAGTATGAATAGGTCTTTTATTTATATATGTGTGTACATATATGTACACTGTAATGTGATGAGGTAGTGGATTTTTCCTGCAAGCTTCAGCCTGGAACTAGGACTTTTCTTTGGGGTATCTTAGAGCTGTCTGTGAAGGAGAAAGGGTATTGCAGCACAGCAGAAATGATCCAGAATCCCAGCCTCTCCAGCATGTCTTTGAAACCCTCCCACTGTCACGCACACCATTCATCAGTATCTCCTGCAGAACAGGCTCCAGGGACATCTGCATCAATAGACAAGAGTAGCATGAGCACCTGGCAGAGTTTGACCAGGACTAGTAATTGGCAGTGAGGGTGCTAGTGCTTGGTCCAAGTGTGTGGTACATGACCGTTTGAAGGGTGTGAGAACCCTGTGTAAAACCACATTTGGGGTTCCCCATGTGACTGGGACACCCTTGTAATTCTCTGCTTTGCATCCCAGGCTCTGGGCGCAGTGGGCACGGGCCACTTGTGGATTGTGGTGGCAGTTCTTCAAGGCAGATGGGACACAGCCGACTGCCTGAGCCAGCGTCTTCCCAGAACCTGTGCCCCAGTGATCTGCACTGCGGGCTGGGGGTGAGTTCACCTGCAGACCCTGTGCTGTCAGGGAAGTAAGTTCTCCATACCTATACTGTGCTATCAGGGAAGTAGGTTCTCCATACCTATGCTGTGCTGTTGTGTGCTGTGCTACGCTGTGCTGTGCTGTGCTGTGCTATGCTACTCCATTTTAATCCCTGCACTGACCATTAGGCAAATGAGTGTGTTATTTGCCTGATATGTCAGATGGTTTTTCAGCTCCAGAATAAATTTTAAGGACACACAATGGTTCCAAGTGGAAACAGGATTTAATTTCATTTATTTCATTTAATTTAATTTCATTTTAAGAATATATTCCTCATGTTGAGAGTAGTGTGATAGTGGCAGACTCTTGCCCGGAGAAGCTGTGGCTGCTCCATCCCTGGCAGTGCTCCACCCGAGGTTGGACACAGGGGCTTGGAGTAAGCTGCTCTAGTGGAAGGTGTCCTTGCTCGTGGCAGGGGTTGGAGCTAGATGAGCTTTAAGGTCCCTTCCAGCCCAACCCAGTCTGGGATTCCATAATTCTCTACTTTGCGAATGTTGGTCACCCTCCACTGGCTGTAGGTGGCCGTGATGCCCTGTTCCATGGGCCAGGTTGAGCTGTGACCCTTCGCATGCTCCACCTCAGGACCAAAGGCACTGAAGAAGAGCAGCTTGTGAGGGACCTCCCCGACCCGGCTGGGCAGAAGCTGGTCCCCCCACAGCGACTCCCGGAGCACCCCTGGGTGCCCAGTGGCCATGGGCACGATGCTGCCACCATCACTAAGCTGTGGCAGTCACTGTGGGGCCCCCACGGTGAGCGTGGGCTCTTTAAGGAGCGAGAGCCCTGCAGTAACCAGTGCAGAGGAGAGCCCTCCTTCGGGAGGCTGCATCTCCCGGGGCTGCCCTGCGCATCCAGGTCCGTGTTCTTTGATTTTGCAATCCTGTTTTAGTGTTGGCTTGAAACACATTGTGGGTGCCTGCTGTGAAGGGAGGAGAAGCTGTCAGGAGATGAGCTGGTGCCATCCCAGCTGTAGGAGCAGGGGATGGGTGAGGAGGAGGCACTGGCCTTGTTCATGTGCTTGGAGTTCAGCTTTGCCTGCAGAGGTGCTGGGGGAAAAGCAGGAGCCTTCTGCGTGGAGGAGCTGCTGGTGTCAGAGGTGCTGAGAAGGTGTCGGGGCAGGAGAACTTCCATCTCCCTGTCAGAGCCTGGAGAAGCACAAGGGTCACCCCAGCTCCCAGAAACACCCGCTTAGTTGCATTCCCTGCCCCGGGCAAAGGGATGAGCTCATCACCAGCATTCTTATAGGTAAGATTTATGGGGAACCCTGCAGCTTCACCCCAAAAACATCTCTGGTGTTTATTTTGATTCTGAGGGCATTTTCCCTTTGAGTGCAACCTGTGGAGTCTGTTCACAAACCTTTCCATGTAATCCTTGTTTCCTCTCCTCCCTTTCTTGGGGGATAGCTACAGGCAGCAATTTTTCTCTCTTTTCTTTCCCCTAAAGATTCCAGTTTAACTCTGGAGCTTATCTTATGCTCCCGCATATATATTAACAAATTCCTAGTTGAAACCTGACACACTATAACCCACAAAACACAATATTGTATTATATTAATAATTGTATTAATTCTATCAATAATATATATATTAATAATCAGGGACTGAAAGCCCTCCCCAGTACCACTGAACCATTTGAACCATTGCAGAGGACTTGCACCAGAGCAATATTGGTCCGATTGTGGTAAGTCTCCAAAGCCACGTCCATTATTTTTACCAACTCACGTTGGTCCTCCCCCTTAAGCTTTTGTACCTTTTTCCTTATGTCTTCCACGGATTGACTTTTTGTTAACTGGCCTAACTCTTTCCTTCCTTCCTCCGATTCAGGATCTATATTAGTATATTTATGCATCACGTCTTTTAATCTTCCCGTGAATCCAGCAGGTGATTCATTTACATCTTGCTTTATTTCATGTAGCTTAGACCAGCTCACTGCCTTGGGGACCGCATTCCTAGTACTGACTAAAATCTACCTCCGATATTGTTTCAAAGCTTGCCTGTCCCAGTTAGGATAGGGGGTAGGAATGTGAAGATTCACTGTACCTATCGCTGTGCCTGCTGTTATTTGTTGCTGTACTGCGGTCCGAGCCGTACGAATAATCATATTTCTGTCAACACTCTCGAAAGCAGGATGTGTAATTACCAGCCACTTATTGCCAGCTATTCAAATCTATAGTGGTAAAGGGGACCTTCACCATGAGCAGACCATCATTACGCAACCCCGTATCTCTGGTGCCTGTGCTGGTGCTTGTGCTTGATTCTCATTTTCAGCACCTTCAGCCCCATTATCCACAATACCTCTTCTCCAGGGGGCTGCCCTCAAATCCATATCCTCCTCCACATTCCTCAGATGTTTAGTGCCCTATGGTGCAAGAAGGGCAACAGCGTTTAAGCAGATTTCACTGTCTTTCTCCAAGGACAACACTGACAGGTCCTGGAGTGCAAAATGAAAACTGCAATCCTTTTGCCGTTCCAGATGATATCTCAAAATGAAAACCATTTCTGCATAAGCTATTTCATCCCACCTTCCTTCTTGTCTCAAGAATAACATCCAGCAGTGATGGCAGTATTTTAGCAGAGTCTCCTGAGTAACCGAACCCCTCAGGGGTCCACCGCTTTGTTCCAAGGCCTCCCGAGTGACCGAATCCCTCGGGGCTTCACCGATTTGTTTCCAGTGTTGTGAAATGCAGCCCAGTGGGGATTTCTTCAACCCCCCTGTGGAGGCAGTGGTCCTGACCTCCACCCAGATTGCTGCAAAATGCAACCCAGTGGGGACCTTTCCAGGATCTCCCCCCTTGGAGGCAGTGGTACCCATGACCCTGACCTCCAGCAAATACTGAAGTCCAGACAACCAAAACCAAACTACCATTGCCTGTGGGGAGAGGCTGGGGGAGCTGGGCTTGTCCAGTCCGGTGAAGGGAAGGCTGATGGGCACCTGAGATCTTGGGAAGGAAAGGCTGTTGGGGACTGGCTGCCTGTACCGGCAAGGAGGACATGGAGAATACAGAGCCAGGCTCCTCACCATGGTGCCTGGTGGGAGGACAAAAGGCAATGGGGGATAGTGACAGAGGAGAGGTTCAGGACTTAAGGAAACCTTGTTCCCGTGTGCTCAGGCAAGCGCTGCGTCAGGTCCCCCAGAGAGGCTGTGCAGTCTCTGGCCTTGGGGATTGCCAACTCGGCCTGGACCAAGCCTTGAACCACGAGCTCTGATCCTGTTCCTGACAGGTGGACTTGAGACCTCCCATTCCTCTGGAGCCCTCCCTTAGAGGACCTTGCTGAGGGATATTCACTGCTGAACTGACACTGTGCCAGCTGCCTGCAACTACTTGAAATGTGGCTTCAGAGATGACGGAGGTTTTCATGCTAGCGGGAACAGAAGGAAACCTCCACAAAAACTTTCATTCCCAGGATTTCAGGCTTTAATCCTAACGAGCTCCCTCTCAGCTCCGTCACGCCGCCCTCTTGTCTCCTTCCCCTTCTCCCTCCTCACGCCGCCATCTTCGCTCCTTCCCCGCCTTTCAAGCGGGAGCACACCCCATTGGCTGCCCGCTGCCGCTACTCCAGCTCCCATTGGCTGCCCCTCCCTAAGGCCCACCCTCGCCGCGGTCTGAATGACGGCGGGGCGGTGCTACCGAGTTGATAAAAGGGGGCGGCGCGGTGCGGCCCTGCGCAGTGCAGTGAGGGCAGCGTCAGGGTGCCACAGGCGGTAAGGGGGGGACCGAGCGCTTCAACCCCTTTTTTAACCCTAAATTCACCCTTTTAAACCCAATTCTGACTTCTTCTAACCTCTCTGAAGGGTTTTGAAGGGTTTGGGGCGTTTTGTCCCCGTTTAAATGAGTTTAAGTCTCGTTATATCGCGTTGAATTGATGATCTGTGGGGTTTAATTAATGTTGGATGGGGTTTAATTTGCGTTATGGAGAGTTGAATTCACGTTATATCGGGTTTAAGTTGCTTTCTGTCGGCTTTTACCGGCTTTATATCGAGTTTAAGTCACTTTATATCAATTCTAAGTCACTTTATATCGGGTTGTATTCATTCTATATCGAGTTTAATTTCTTTTATATCGACTTTTCCTCATTTTACACTCTTTCCCCCTCATTTAATCCCCTTTTGTCCCGTTTATTCGGCTTTCTTCACTTCTTTACTAACTTTGGATCGCTTTTGATTCGCTTTTAATTTATGCCGGATTTAATGGCTTCGATTCGGATTTATTCGGTTTTAATCTCTTCTTAATGGCTTTTATCCGCTATTTATTCACTTAAATAGTTTTTAACACACTTCTAACCGGGTTTTAATTCAGTTTTTAATCACATTCGTTTCAGTGGCGTTTTAGTCCCTTTTATGTGTATTTATTAAAATTTGTTAGCTTTTAATCATTTCTATTCACTTTTCAGTCAGTTTAATTCCATTTTATTTGCTTTAAGTCGTTATTTATTCATATTTATTAACGGAAATTCGATTTTAATCCACCCCTAATCCGTTCACATTGAATTTTAATCCATTCCAGTCCGCTTTTAATTCATTTTTCTTCAAGTCGGACTTTGTCCCTTTTTGTTCGTACTCACTTTCATTCGAGTTTTATTGCGGATTATTCGTATTTATATTTATCAGGTTTTTAGTAATTTTATCAACTGTAACTCGCTTTTAATTCCCTTTTATACGTTTTAATTTGAATTATTTTTTATTCATTTTAAGACTTTTAAATCGCTTTTCGCGTTTTTAGTTCATTTTAATTCACTTTTCATTTTATTTTTACTTCTAATTGGTTTTAAACAGCTTTTAATTCGTTTTAATTCACTTAATTCTAATCGGTTTTAATCCTCGTTTAATTCTCTATTACCCATTTTAATCGGTTTTAATCCACTTTTAATTCGTTTTAATCCAGGTTTTATTCATTTTAATCGTTTTTAATCCACTTTTATTTCGTTTTAATTCATTTTAATCGGTTCTAATCCACGTTTAATTTTCTATTACCCATTTTAATCGTCTTTAATCCACTTTTAATTAGTTCTAATTCATTTTAATCGGTTTTAATCCACTTTCAGTTCGTTTTAATCCAGTTTTAATTAATTTTAAACAGTTTGAATCCCCTTTTAATCCGTTTCCACCCGTTTTAATCTCCTGTTAACCCGTTCGATCGCGTTTTAACCCCAAACCAGCGCCCCCCCTTTCCTGCCAGCTTTTCCCGCGCTCCTTGGCCCCGCCCACCGCCGCCATGTTTTACTGCCCGGCTGTGCTCCAGCGCCACACGGGCTGCTTCGGCACCATCTGGTAACCACGGCAACGGGGTGAGGGGGAGCGTGGCTTCACCCGCGGGCCAATCAGATCGCGCCTCTCGCTCCGCTGCCGCCCTCTGATAGGCTGGCGGCCACGTGCAGCTCCCGCGTGCTGCCGCGGGAGTATCTCAGTGTGGACGTGCCGCGGCTTTGGTAACTGGGGGGGGGGGGGTGGCCTCAATTGGGGGGCGTGGCTACGGTGTGCGACCGCCCTCCGCCATTGGCTGCCGTCGTTGCAGCGCGGCGATGCGGGGCTAATGTGGGGCAATTAGGTGCTAATAAAAGTTAATTAGGGTTTAATATAGGGTAGTTAGGTGCTGGGGGCGGATGGGGCTCTGTAGGGTGGCTGTGTGGGTTATGGGGCCCGATAGGGTGGCTGTGGGGGTTATGGGGCTCTATAGGTTGGCTATGGGGGTTATGGGACTCTATAGGGTGGCTATGGAGGGTTATGGGGCTCTATAGGGTGGCTGTGGGGGGTTATTGGGCTCTATAGGGTGGCCATGTGTGTTATGGGGTTCTAAAGGGAGGCTATGGAGAGTTATGGGGATCTATAGTGTGGCTGGGGGGGGCTTATAGGGCTCTATAGGGTTGCTGGGGGGGGTTATGCGCCTGTATAGGGTGGCTATGGAGGGTTATGGGCCTCTATAGGGTGGCTGTGGGGGGTTATGGGGCTCTATAGGATGGCTGTGGGGTGTTATGGGGCTCCATAGGGTGGCTGTGGGGGTTTATGGGGCTCTATAGGGTCGCTATGGAGGGTTATTGGCCTTCATAGGTTGGCTATGGGGGTTATGGGGCTCTAAAGGTTAGTTATAGGGCTCTGTAGGGTGGCCATGAGCATTATGGGGTTCTGTAGGGTGGCTATGGAGGGTTATGGGGCTCCATAGGGTGGCTATGGGGGTTATGGGGCTTCATAGGGTGGTTGTTGGGGTTTATTGGGCTCTATCGGGTGGCTATGGGGATTATGGGGCTCTGTAGGGTGGCTATGGAGGTTTGCGGGGCTCTATAGGGTGGCTGTGGAGGGTTATGGTGCTCTATAGGGTAGCTGTGGGGGGTTATGGGGCTCTGTAGGGTGGCTATGGAGGGTTGTGGGGCTCTATAGGAAGGCTGTGGAGAGTTATGGTGCTCTATAGGGTGGCTGTGGGGGGTTATGGGGCTCTATAGGGTGGCTGTTGGGGCTTATAGGGCTCTGTAGGGTAGCTGTGGGGGGTTATGGGGCTCCCTGTGGTGACTATGGGGGTTATGGGGGTCTATAGGGTGGCTGTGTAGGGTTATGAGCCTCTATTGGGTGGCTGTGGGGGGTTATGGGGCTCTATACGGTGGCTATGGAGGGTTATGGAGCTCTATAGGGTGGCTGTAGTGGGTTATGGGGTTCTATAGGGTGGCTAGGAAGGGTTAGGGGGCTCTTTAGGGTGGCTGTGGGGGGTTATGGGGCTCTATATGGTGGCTATGGAGGGTTATGGAGCTCTATAGGGTGGCTGTAGTGGGTTATGGGTTTCTATAGGGTGGCTAGGGAGGGTTAGGGGGCTCTTTAGGATGGCTGTGGAGGGTTATGGGGCTTTATAGGGTAGCTGTGGGGGTTATGGGGCTCTGTACGGTGGCTGTAGGGCTCTGTAGAGTGGCTATGGAGGGTTGTGGGGCTCTGTAGAGTGGCTATGGAGGGTTGTGGGGCTCTATAGAGTGGCTATGGAGGGTTATGGGGCTGTATAGGGTGGCTGTGAGAGGTTATGAGACTGTAGGGTGGCTATGGGTGGTTATGTGGCTCTATAGGGTGGCGGTGGGGGGTTATGGGGCTCTGTAGGTAGGCTATGGGATTTATGGGGCTCTGTAGGGTGGCTGTGGGGAGTTATGGGGCTCTGTAGGGTGGCCATGAGCGTTATGGGGCTCTATAGGGTGGTTATGGTGGGTTATGGGGCTCTGTAGGGTAGCTGTGGAGGGTTTTGGGGCTCCATATGGTGGCTATGGGGGGTTATGGGGCTCTATAGGGTGGCTGTGTGGGGTTATGGGCCTTTATAGGGTGGCTGTGGGTGGTTATGGGGCTCTACAGGGTGGCTACGGAGGGTTGCGGGGCTCTATAGGGTGGCTTTGGAGGGCTGTGGGGCTCTATAGGGAAGCTATGGAGGGTTATGGTGTCCTATAGGGTAGCTGTGGGGGGTTATGGGGCTCCCTATGGTGGCTGTGGGGGGTTATAGGTCTCAATAGGGTGCCTATGGAGGGTTTTGGGCCTCTACAGGGTGGCTATGGAGGGTTGTGGGGCTCTGTAGGGTGGCTGTGGAGGGTTATGGGGCTCTATAGGGTGGTTGTGGGGCGTTATGGGGCTCTCTAGGGTGGCCATGTGCATTTTAGGGCTCTATAGGGAGGCTATGGAGGGTTATGGGCCTCCATAGGGTGTCTGTAGGGGGTTATGTGGTTCTATATAGTGGCTGTGGGGGGTTAATTGGGCTGTATAGGGTGGCTGTGGGGCTCTATAGAGTGGTTATGGAGGGTTATGGGATTCTATAATGTCGCTGTGGGGGGTTATGGGGCTCTGTAGGGTGGCTGTGGGGGGTTATGGGGCTCTATAGGGTGGCTATGGGGATTATAGTGCTCTATAGGTATGCTGTGGGGGTTTATGGGGCTCTGTAGGGTGGCCATGGGCATTATGGGGTTCTGTAGGGTGACTGTGGGGGTTTATTGGGCTCTATTGGGTGGCTATGGGGATTATGGGGCTCCATAGGGTGGCTGTCGGGGGCTATGGGGCTCCATAGGGTGGCTATGGGGGCTACGGGGCTTCATAGGGTGGCTGTGGTGGTTTATTTTGGTCTATTTGGTGGCTGTGGGGGATTATGGGGCTCTGCAGGCTGGCTATGGGGGTTGTGGGGCTCTATAGGGTGGCTATGGGGGTCTATGGGATTCTGTAGCGTGGCTATGGAGGGTTATGGGGCTTTATAGGGTGGCTGTGGGGGTTATGGGGCTCTATAGGGTGGCTATGGGGGGTTATGGGTCTCTGTAGGGGTGCTATGAGGGGTTATGTGGCTCTATAGGGTGGCTATGGAGGGTTATGGGGCTTTATAGGGTGGCTGTGGGGGTTATGGTGCTCTATAGGGTAGCTGTGGGGGGTTATGGGGCTTCCTATGGTGGCTATGGGGGGTTATGGGCCTGTATATGGTGGCTATGGAGGGTTATGGGCCTGTATATGGTGGCTATGGGGTGTTATGGGGCTCCATAGGGTGGCTGTGGGTGGCTATGGGGCTCTGTAGGGTGGCTATGGGGCTCTATAGAGTGGCTATGGAGGGTTATGGGGTCTTTAGGGTTGCTGTGGGGGGTTATGGGGCTCTATAGGGTGGCTGTGGGGGGTTATGGTGATCTGTAGGTAGGCTATGGGGCGTTATGGGGCTCTGTAAGTTAGGTACGGGGTCTGTAGGGTGGCCTTGGGCATTATGGGGTTCATTAAGGTGGCTATGGGGGTTTACTCAGCTCTATAGGGTGGCTATGGGGATTATGGCGCTCTATAGGGTCGGGGGTTATGGGTTTCCATGGGGTGGCTATGGGGGTTATGGGGCTTCATAGCGTGGCTGTTGGGGTTTATTGGGCTCTATAGGGTGGGTGTGGCGGTTATGGGGCTCTACAGGGTGGCTATGGAGGGTTATGGGGCTTTATAGGTTGGCTATGGGGTGTTAATGGGCTCTGTAGGGTGGCTGTGGGCATTATGGGGTTCTGTAGGTTAGTTATGGGGCTCCGTAGGGTGGCCATGGACATTATGGGCTTCTGTGGAGTAGGTGTGGGGGGTTATGGGGCTCTATAGGGTGACTGTCGAGGATTATGGGGCTCCTTAGGGTTGCTCTGGGGGTCATGGGGCTTCATAGGGTGGCTGTGGGCATTTGTTGGGCTCTGTAGGGTGGCTATGTAGGGTTGTGGGGCTCTATCGGGTGGCTGTGGGGGATTATGGGGCTCTCTTGTGTGGCCATGTGCGTTATGGGGCTCTATGGGGCGGCTATGGAGGGTTATGGGGCTCTATAGTGTGGCTGTGGGGGCTTATAGGGCTCTATAGGGTAGCTGTGGAGGGTTATGGGGCTCCATATTGTGGCTGGGGGGCGGTTATGGGCGTCTGTAGGGTGGCTGTGGTGGTTATGGGGCTCTATAGGGTGGCTATGGGGCTCTATAGAGTGGCTATGGAGGGTTATAGTGGTGTATAGGGTGGCTGTGGGGGGTTATGGGGTTCTCTAGGGTGGCTGTGGAGGTTTATGGGGCTTTATAGGTAGGCTATGGGGGTTATGGGGCTCTATAGGTTAGTTATGGGGCTCTGTAGGGTAGCCATGGGCATTATGGGGTTCTGTAGGGTGGCTGTGGAGGGTTATGGGGCTCTCTAGGTTGGCTGTTGATGTTTATTGGGCTCTATAGGGAGGCTATGGGGATTATGGGGCTCTATAGGGTGGCTGTGGAGGGTTATGGGGCTCTCTAGGTTGGCTGTTGATGTTTATTGGGCTCTATAGGGAGGCTATGGGGATTATGGGGCTCTGTGGGGTGGCTGTTGGAGTTATGGGCCTCTATAGGGTGGCTGTGGAGGGTTATGGGGCTCTCTAGTGTGGCTGTCGGGGGTTATGGGGCTCCATAGGTTGGCTATGGGGGTTATGGGGCTTTAGAGGGTGGCTGTTGTGTTTATTTTTCACATAGGGTGGCTATGGGGATTATTGGGCTCTATAGGGTGGCTGTGGGGGGTTGTGGGGCTCTATAGGGTGGCTATGGAGGGTTATGGGGCTTTATAGGTTGGCTGTGGTGTTATGGGTTTCAGTAGGGTGGCTGTGGGGGTTATGGGGCTCTGTAGGGTGGCTGTCGGGGATTATGGGGCTCCATAGGGTGGCTATGGGGGTTATGTGGTTTCATAGCTTGGCTGTGGGGGTTTATTGGGCTCTATAGGGTGGCTGTGGGGATTATGGGGCTCTGTAGGTTGGCTATGGAGCACTATAGGGTGGCTATGGAGGGTTGTGGGGCTCTATAGGTTGGCTATGGGGGGTTAGGGGGCTCCATAGTGTGGCTGTGGGGGGTTATGGGGCTCTATCGGGTGGCCATGTGCATTATGGGCCTCTATATGGTGGCTATCGAGGGTTATGGGTCTCTGTAATGTGGCTGTGTGGGCTTTTAGGGCTCTAGAGGGTTGCTGTGGAGGGTTATGGGGCTTCCTATGATGGCTATGGGGGCTTTTAGGGCTCTAGAGGGTTGCTGTGGAGGGTTATTGGGCTCCCTATGGTGGCTATGGGGGGTTATGGGCCTCTATAGTGTGGCTGGGGGGGGTTATGGGGTTTTATATGGTGGCTGTGGTAGGTTATTGGGCTCTATAGGGTGGCTGTGGGGGGTTATGGGGCTTTATAGGGTGGCTATGGTTGGTTATGGGGTTCTATAGGGTGGCTGTGTGGGTTATGGGGCTTCATTGGGTGTCTATGGGGGTTTATTGGGCTCTATAGGGTGGCTGTGGGGATTATAGAATCATAGAATAGTTCAGGTTGGAAAGGACCTTAAGATCATCCAGTTCCAACCTCCCTGCCATGGGCAGGGACACCTCACACTAAACCATGGCACCCACGGCCTCTTCCAACCTGGTCTTGAACACTGCCAGGGATGGAGCATTCACAGCTTCCCTGGGCAACCCATTCCAGTGCCTCAGCACCCTCACAGGAAAGAATTTCCTCCTTATATCCAATCTAACTTCCCCTGTTTAAGTTTTAACCCATTACCCCTTGTCCTGTCACTACAGTTCCTAATGAAGAGTCCCTCCCCAGCATCCCTATAGGCCCCCTTCAGATACTGGAAGCTGCTCTGAGGTCTCCACACAGCCTTCTCTTCTCCAGGCTGAACAGCCCAAACTTTCTCAGCCTGTCTTCATACAGGAGGTGCTCCAGCCCCTGATCATCCTCGTGGCCTCCTCTGGACTTGTTCCAACAGTTCCATGTCCTTTTTATGTTGAGGACACCAGAACTGCACACAATGCTCCAGCTGAGGTCTCACAAGAGCAGAGTAGAGGGGCAGGATCACTTCCTTCGACCTGGTGGTCACGCTCCTTTTGGTGCAGTCCAGGATACGGTTGGCTTTCTGGGCTGCAAGCGCACACTGAAGCCGGCTCATGTTCATTTTCATCAGCCAACACCCTGGGATGCAACTTGTTACTGAACTCCAGCCGGACATTGAGCCATTGACCACAACTCTTTGCGTGCGGCCATCCAGACAGTTCTTTTCTCATCAGCCAACACCCCCAAGTCCTTCTCTGCAGAGCTGCTCTGAATCTCTTCTCTGTCCAACCTGTAGCTGTGCCTGGGATTGCTCCCACCCAGATGTAGGACCTTGCACTTGGCATGGTTGGCATCAGCCTACCTCACAAGTGTGTTGAGGTCCCTCTGGGTGGTATTCCTTCCCTCCAGGGTATCAACCGAACCACACAGCTCGGTGTCATCTGCAAACTTGCTGAGGGTGCACTCAATCCCACTGTCCATGTCAGCGACGAAGATGTTAAACAAGACCGGTCCCAACACCGATCCCTGAGGGACACCACTCGTTACTGGTCTCCAGCTGGACATTGAGCCATTGACCACAACTCTTTGTGTGCGGCCATCCAGCCAGTTCTTTATCCACCGAGTGGTCCATCCATCAAATTGATGTCTCTCCAATTTAGAGACAAGGATGTCATGAGGGACAGTGTTGAACGCTTTGCACAAGTCCAGGTAGACGACATCAGCTGCTCTACCCCTGTCCATCAGTTCCGTAGCCCCATCATAGAAGGCCACCAAATAGGTCAGGCAGGATTTCCCCCTAGTGAAACCCTGCTGGCTGTCACCAAGCACCAAGTTTAATTCTAACTGAGCCTTAGCTTTCCTAACCTGGTCCCTAGCTTCCCAGACAACATCCCTGTACTCTTCCCATGCCACCTGTCCTTGCTTCCACTTATTATAAGCCTCTTTTTTCAATTAAATTTTCCTCAGGAGCTCCTCATCCATCCAAGGAGGTCTCCTGGACCTCCTGCACTTCCTTCTGGTTGGGATGCAACACTCCTGAGCTTGCAGCAGGTGATCCTTGAATATCAACCAAGAGAGGGCCCCCCTGCCCTCTAGGGCTATATCCTATGGAACCTTACTAAGCAGGTTCCTGAAGAGGCCAAAGTCTGCTCTTTTGAAGTCCAGGGCAGTGAGCTTGCTGCATGCTGTCCTCACTGTCCTGAGGATCTCAAATTTGACCATCTCATGATCGCTGCATCCAAGGCTTGCCTGGAGCATCACATTTCCAATGAGCCCTTCCCTGTTGGTGAGCACGAGGTCAAGCATGGCACCTCTCCTTGTTGGCTCCTCTATTAGTTGCAGAAGGAAGTTTTCTTCCACACAATCGAGGAACCTGCTGGATTGCTTGTGCTGGGCTGTACCGTCCTTCCAACAGATGTCAGGGTGGTTGAAGTCACCCATGAGAACAAGGGCCTGTGAGCGTGAGGCTTTTCCTATCTGCCTATAGAGTGCTTCATCCGCAGGTTCTCCTTGATCAGGCGGTCTGTAACAGATCTCCACAGTAATGTCTCCCATAGCTATATTCCCTTTAACCCTGACCCACAGACTCTCTGTTAACTGCTCACCTGTCCCCAGACAGAGTTCCATACTCTCCAGCCTATCCCTAAGATAAAGGGCAACTGCACCTCCCCGCCTGCCAGGCCTGTCTTTCCTAAAGAGCCTGTAACCTTCCATTCCAGCATTCCAGTGATAGGAGCCATCCCACCAGGTTTCTGTGATTCCCATTATATCGTACCCCGTAGATGTGCACACATCCCTAATTCCTCTTCTTTGTTCCCCATGCTCCGGGCATTTGTATAGAGGCATTTGAGTCGAGCTCCACATGAAGCCGACTCATTGGCTGGAGTGGCTGGGATATCTCTACATTGCTCCAGGCATTTATTATAGGTTCTGGCAACTGACTGGGAGTGTTGGGATGGAATGATGCCCCCCTCCCCCAACACAACTAGTTTAAAGCCTCCTTGACCAGTCTGGCAAGCCTCCTACCAAAACTGCTCTTTCCCTTCTTTATCCAGACCAGCCCCCACTAGACCTGGCCTACAAACTTGGGTCCCGTGTTCAAGACACCCAAACCCCTGACTATGACACCACCCTTTTAAGCAGTTATTAACCTGGCTAATCCTCCTGGCTTTTTTTAGGTCCTCCCCTGTACCTTGGAGAATTGACAAAAAGACTGCCTGGGCTCCAGAGCCCCTAACCACCTCCCCCAGGGCTCTGTAGTCCTTCTTTATGTTCCTCAGGCTACTACTGTCTATATCCCTAGCACCCACATGTATCACCAGAAGTGGGTAATAGTCCATGGGACTTACTAGAGCAGGCAGCCTCTCTGCCACACCCCTGGTCCGTGCCCCCGGTAGGCAACACACCTCCCTTGAGATGGGGTCAGGCCAACAGACGAGTGCTTCTGTCCCTTTCAGTGTAGAGTCCCCTACTACTACGACCCACTGCTTTTTCCTGGCAGCACCAGTAGAGATCTTCTTTACCAGTGCATCAGCCGGCTGTTTCTGGCTCGAGTGCGTTTCCTCATTAGCCCCCTGCAGGACAGCAGAGCGGTTCTGCGTGGGGACAGGGGATTTAGGGGGAAGCCCCTTGCTTTAGATTGTCCTTTTCCTTCTTTTTTTGTTGTTTTTTTTTGTCACTAATTCCCAGCTTCCCGGGTTAATGGCCTCCTTCTTTCATGAAGTAGAGGTGACGCTCGAGGCCCCTGCACAGTTTGGGCCGGGAGCAAGCATTCCTGCTTCCTCTCAGCTTCCCTGACATCTCGCAGTCTATTAACAGCATCCCTCAGCTCAGCCACCTCCTGCAGGAGGACGTCCACCAGGGAGCACCGAGTGCAGCCTTCCCCATTGTGCACCCTCCCCTCAGGAGACCAGCGCAGGCACTCTCTACACTCCGAGCTCTGCACTGCAGCCTCCCCTCTCATCGGCTCTTCTGGGTGCCTACGCTGCCAGCGCCGGGGCAGGCAGAGCAGAGCCCCCAGACGGGGCCCTGGTCATACGACGAGTGCTCACCATCCCGCTCGCCTGCCCACGCAAACTGCCTCGACCCGCTCCTGGTCGCTCGTGCTCCCTGGGGCAGGTTTTTACCCACTGAGGGCTGGTGCCACTGCTTCAGGCTCTGTCCCCTGTGAGTCCCTGCTGGCGTCAGCTGAGCTGCCGGCTCCCGGGCAGGTCCTGTTGAGGACTCAAGGCTCCCTCGGTGGCTCTCGCCGCTCTGAGTTGAGGCTCCTGGACGCTGATCTCCCCCTGCTCCAGTGTTGAAGGCATCCTCTCTCGAGCTACTCGCCTCACCTGGGGCTCTGTAGGTTGGCTATGGAGGGTTATGGGGCTTTATAGGTTGGCTATGGGGTTATGGGGCTCTATAGGGTGGCTGTGGGGGTTATGGGGCTTCATAGGGTGGATGTGGGGGTTTATTGGGCTCTATAGGATGGCTATGGGGATTATGGGGCTCTGTAGGTTGACTATGGAGGGTTGTGGGGCTCTATAGGTTGGCTCTGGGGGGCTATGGGGCTCCATAGGGTGGCTGTGGGGGGTTATGGGGCTCCATTTAGTGGCTCTGGGGGGTTATGGGCCTCTATAGGGTGGCTGTGGGGGGTTATGGGGTTTTATAGGGTGGCTGTGGGGGGTTATTGGGCTCTATCGGGTGGCTGTGGGGGGTTATGGGGCTTTATAGGGGGGCTGGGGGGGTTATGGGGCTCTGTAGGGTGGCTATGGGGTTCTATAGAGTGGCTATGGAGGGTTATGGGGCTCTATAGGGTGGCTATGGGGGTTATGGTGCTCTATAGGTTAATTATGGGGCTCTGTAGGGTGTCCATGGGCATTATGGGGTTCTGTAGGGTGGCTGTGGGTGGTTATGGGGCTCTCCCGTGTGTCTGTCGGGGGTTATCCGGCTTCATAGGGTGGCTGTGGGGGTTTATTGGGCTCTATAGGGTGGCTGTGGAGGTTATGGGGCTCTGTAGGGTAGCTATGGAGGGTTATGGGGCTCTCTAGGGTGGTTGTTGGGGGTTATGGGGTTCCATAGGGTGGCTGTGGGGGTTTATTGGGCTCTATAGGTTGGCTGTGGGGGTTATGGTCCTCTATAGGGTGGCTCTGGAGGGTTATGGGCCTCTATAGGGTGGGCCTGGGCGTTACGGGTTTCTATAGGGTGGCTATGGGGTTTATGGGGCTCTCTAGGGTGGTTGTCGGGGGTTATGGGGCTTCATAGGGTGGCTGTGGGGATTTTTGGGGCTCTGTTGGTTGGCTGTTGGGATTATGGGGCTCTATAGGGTGGCTGTGGGGCTCTTTGGGGTTCCTATCGGTCTCTGTGGGGCTGAGACTGCTGTGGGTCACCCCTCAGAAGAGGCCGCACTCGTTCTGGAATGGCTGCACCGGGTCCAGGCCCCCCCCCCGCCCCATATGGAGCCCTATAGAGCCCCCGTAGAGACCTTACAGAGCCCCATAGAGCTCCCTGGAGACCTATAGACCCCCGTAGAGACTTGTAGAGCCCCATAGAGATCCTTAGAGCCCCCATAGAGACTCCATGGAGACCCTTAGGGCCCCTATAGATACCCCATAGAGCCCCCCGAGAGACTCCATAGTGCCCCATAGACCCTTAGAGACCCCACAGAGACCCTTAGAGGCCGTATAGAGACCCCATAGGGCCCCCATAGGTACCCCATAGAGACCCATAGAGAACATAAAAGGCTGCCCCATAGGGACCCCGTCGATATCTGTAGCAACCCATGGACCCCTATAGAGACCCCATAGAGCCCCACAGAGTGCCTCATAGCCACCCCATAGCCCCCTGTGTTCAGCCTGCAGGTGCTGGTGGATGCCTAGGCCCAGATGCTGGAGCTGCAACTGGCCCCGGACCCCTTCTTTGGGGTTATGGGGATGGAGCTGCCGAGCCCCATAGTCCTGCCCCAGGTACTGCCCCATAGAGCCTGCGCCATAGCGCTGCCCCAGGTACTGCCCCATGGAGCCTCCCTAATAGCACTGCCCAGGTACTACCCCATAGATCCTGCCGCTTAGCACTGCCCTAAGTACTGCCCCATAGAGTCTGACCCATGGATCCTGCCCCAGGTACTGCCACATAGAGCCTGCCCCATAGCACTGCCACAGGTACTGCCCCATAGATCCCACTGTATAGATCCTGCCCCATCAATCCCTGCCGTATAGATCCCACCCCATAGTGCCTGCTTTAATGCCCACCCCAGCCCCACAGATTGTCCCCTTCAGCCCTAGATCTCTCTCCTTTCAGCCTCATAGATGCCCCATTGAGCCCCATAGATCTCAGTCCCACAGATCCCCCTTTTAGCCCCACAGCTTCCCCCTTCAGCCCCATAGGTCCCCATTTACCCGCATCAGGTAAAGATCTGATCCTCCTACCTTGTGTGTCCCGTGCACACCGTGTGTGTGCAGCCCAAGAGAGTTTGCCTGAGAACTGCCCCAGTCCTGAACCACTGCTGTGGGCAACCCAGGCAAGGAGATGGGCACAGCCCCAGACAGAGCAGGGACTGCGGAACCCCTGCCGTGCTGAATCAGCGCTGTGTGCGATGGTGACCAGGGTAAAAGGTGTGTCTGGGGGATTCAAGGGGTGGTCACAGAAGGAAACACTGCAGTGCAGACGTTTCCTGGCCCTGAGGATCAGTTCCCAAGATCTGGAGTACATCTTTGTGTGCTGTAAAATGTTACTGTATCTAAATGCAATTTGTCATTCTTGAATTGTGTGACATGGTAATGACTATGGAAATGATGAAAAGTCAGGTTTGGCACCCGTTTGATAGGTATATCCTTAATGCATACATAAGCTGAGATAAGCTCAAACAACGGCTGTCTTGCTTTAGTCCTTTGCAGGACATCTTGTTTCTATTCAGGTGGCTGCAATGAAACGAGGCTGGCTCCAATGTGCCATCAGGGTGCAGAGGCTTCCCTGGGACTCCCTCCTGCCATGCATCATTGATGTGTGATGCTAAAGCTGTTTGCATAGAGCACATGGGAACCAGACCTGAGCAAGGAAGGTCAAAGTGAAGTGAAAGCAGCAGAGCTCATCTCAAGCTTTGTTCACAGTTCTGCAACAGGAGCATAAGTGGAAATTGGGATGGTTGTTAGGACCTTGCTCCTTTCCGATGTGAAAATTGTGCAATGAGGAATAACACTTTAAAGAATCTGGTGTTCTCTCTTGTAAGAGAAACGAATCCAGGAATCCCATTCAAAGACCGTATCTCTCAGTGCATTGTTCTGCTCAGAAACATTATTGTCTGCGTTTTTGTTTTTCTTCTTTCCAGAGCTCTGTGGAGAAAGTGGTGGCTGGCTCTGTCTCCGTTCCTCAGGTGGTCCCATTTGGAATCCCTCTTCCAGGGAAGGCTAACCATGAAGGAGATACAAATGCTCTTGTAGAAATGAAATCAGGTCTGAGTAAGAGCTCTGAATCCAGGTAAAAACTTCTGTGTTCATGTGGAACATTGAGCCTCCAGACTTTGTTTGCATTTCATGATGATTTTTATGAGGGTGCATTTCATTAAGGAACTTAGAAAATTAACCACCATGTTTAAATACACCAACTCGACTTGCACTGAATTCTATGCATTCAAACAGTATTGCTGACATATGAGCTGTCTCATACATGGCAGCAGTCTCGATTGTTTTCAAGATCAAGTTCATAAGCCGTTGCATTTTGCTTTGACTGCAAAAACCAGTGTATGAAAGTACAGTATATTTGGTTAATTTCTCATCCACGTCCCCTTGTGCATCATTGGCCTTCACCCACAGCCCAGAGAGCTGGGCTTCCTCAGCCTGGAGAAGAAAAGGCTCCTTAAGGGGGGAGACCTCAGAGCAGCTCCCAGAGCCTAAAGGGGCTGCAGGAAACCTGGAGAAGGGCTTTGCACAAGGGCCTGTAGGGGCAGGACAAGGGGAATGGCTTGAACCTGCCAGAGGGGAGACTGAGATGAGCTCTTAGGCAGCAGTTCTTCCCTGTGAGGGTGCTGAGGCGCTGGCACAGGGTGCCCAGAGAAGCTGTGGCTGCCCCATCCCTGGCAGTGCTCAAGGCCAGGTTGGACACAGGGGCTTGGAGCAAGCTGCTCCAGTGGAAGGTGTCCCTGCCCATGGCAGGGGTTGGAACTGGATGAGCTTTAAAGTCCTTTCCAACACAAACCAGTCTGGGATTCTGTGACTTTGTTCAATACCTTTAGCACTGGATGTAATTCTTAAATGATGAGCAAAATGAACCATAGGTTCCTTCAAGTGCCAGATATGTTAGTAAGGCTAAGACTGGAAAAGTAAATTGTGTTTTCTTGGCAGTGTCAGGAAACCTGACCAAATTCAGGTTCCTCTTCATGCTGCAACAACAACCACTGCATCTTCAGGACCTGCGCATGCACCTTGTTCCAGTGCTAACTAGTGCGGTTAGTTAGTAATTACTGCTTGAGTCATAGCTATAGAATCTTGCCTCAAACTTTGAACAGTGGCAGGCGTGGGCATATATGTAAGAGCACCACATTTGTACAGTGGTGCCTGTAACTGTCTTCTCTCTGGCTTTTTAATGTTACTGAAAACTAACTTAGTACCTTTCTGGCCTAGTTTTAGTTGTCAGTAACGTCACTCTTTCCAGTTGTCTTCCTGTTTTCTCAATAGCCTTTGAGCTGTAAGGATCGGTACCAGCAGCTGTGGCTATCAGCTTCAATGTTTCTAGTGACTTTGCTGCTTCAGACTCTAACCAGGAAAATACTGAAAACCTCTTGAGAGCCTTAATGACATGATGTGATGTGGCTTTTTCCTCAGATGGCACCATATCTTGAATGCAGACATCTGCTGCCAGTGACTACACCCGCTTGCATTGGATGGGAGTCACCAATAGCTCCACAGATGCAGCCCCAAACCAACATCTGCATAAAGGTAATTGAGAATAAATCTAACAAAAGAGCACTTTACCTCCATGCATGCATGTTTCTAACAGGTGACTTCTGTAAAAATAGTTTGATCCAGCTTGGGTTGCTCTAATTGCATTGTGAGAGCTTTAAGGGTTAGTAGGATTCAAACCACCTTGACTAGAAATAAGCATTAAAGGTAAACCGTGTAAGCTGAGGAAGGCATCTTGAAGAGCAAAGGAGTCAGTTGTGTGAAAGACAGGACACGTGCACTTGTGTTCAGTAGGGAGGTATTCTGTGATTCTGTCATTTACAGCCTTAATATTACTGATCATTTTAAGTTTCTTAAATATGTCCTCATTACTCTGCTTCCCTCAGTTGATTGTAAGTGCTTGGCACAGATGGGCTGGCAGGACTGGGGCAGTGGGGAGATGCCCAAAAGGCTCAAGCGCCCCAGTAGTGAGTGATCCAAAAGTGCTGGTGGGCCTAACTAGACAAAATCTGCCCTCCAGAATGCTCCTTACCCAAGGGTATTGGCCCAGGTAGAGGCTGTCCTTCACCCTTGCAGTCAGGGGAAAGGGTGTGAGAAGGAGTGAACTGATACTGCATGTCCACAACTGGTAGATTATAGGCACTGCCGCAGACTGGTGTTTTCTGGCAGTCCTGATGCAGGTGCAAAGGCAGGCCTGAACTATTTGGTGGCAACCATGAAAACAGCAGACTCATGATTCTCAGCTCTGGTGGAATCTGGCTTGTGAGATACAGTGACTGTGCATGGGCACCCTCATGGGGATAAGAACCGTTTTCCTTGCAGACACTGGACTTGCTGCTTTGTGTGAGTGCAGTGGCTAAGCAAACTGGCACTAGTCTATAGAAACATCTGGAGGTATTGATGCTGCATCTGCTGAGGGAACTGTACCGTAGTTTAAAATGAATTGTCAGCAGGATCCATGGATTTGTGATGGACAGGCACTATGGCCTAACTAGCACCTGAAGCCCACGGCACAGACTTGAAGGATCTCTTCTATCTGCAGGGGTGAATAAGCACAGCACTTTGTAAGATCAAGTCCTCTTCTTATTAGTGTTGTTGACAGTTTGCAGATACCATGTGAAATGCATTCTTTCTCTACTTAAAAGGGAATTTGTCAGGCCTGTGGCACAGGAAATCTTCACCATAAACACTGTGTGACTTGTGCAAGCAAGCTGCTTGAAGCACAGATGCTGAGGCTTCTTCCATCAGTCACAGTAGGGTTAATCAAATCAAAGCACAACATTCTTTTTCTCTGGAAAACTGAAGTCATAGCCCTGTGTCCCTGTTATAAAAGCAGAGATGCCCTCCCTCATGGGCTATTCAAGGCCCGTACTCCCACAGATCATCCATCACAAACGTCCAGCTAAACAGAAGCTTACGTTTGAGTTTCTCCTGTGGAATTCAGGATTGTTTGTGCCATTATGAAAGCTGAGAAGGCTCTTAGAAAATGGGTAGTCTTGGCTCCAAGGGAGTTTTTTTGTGTTCAGATTATTTTCTATTGCAGTAGAAAACTTGAGTGTCTACATCAGGAAGGCAATTTTTGTGGTTTTCAATTATTTTGTGAAAATATTTTTTCATACTATTCTTTTAATCTCCATTTGCATCTCCATCTCTACGTGCATACAGCTCCTCTACTTGGATTTGGCTGTGAGCGTGTAATGGATGGGAACCTCGCTGAGAATTGATTCCCTCTCATGACTAAGAGACATAACAGTGTGATTTTGTCACAGTGTGTTTCGCAGAGTGCATATGTATATGTTCATGGTGACTGTTTGTCAGAAAGAGGCAGGAAACCATGAGGGTGCAGCTGTTTTAAGAGCTTCCCACTTGGGCAGGCCGGGGCGCCTGGCCAATGCTCTGGGTGTGGCCAACACTGAGATGATGAGAAACTGCACGGCCCCACGAGTAAACAGTGACAGCTGGCATAAAGCCCCTTGTGTTTCTAAGGGCATAAAAGCAGGAGCCTCTTGGAGCCAAATCTGAGGCCTCACCTGTGGGTGGATGCGCCTTGTAGGAACTTTCCCTGTAACCTGCTCCCAGCATCAGCTGCAACAGGGCTTTCCAGCTGAAGTGTGGGCCTGGAGGATGGTTGGGTTCTGACTGCTGATGTGTTTCTTCAGTCTCTGTTCTCTCTATGCAGTACTGACGTGGTGCATTGCCAGTTGTCCTCTGTACTTTACTTATATTTTTATACACAATTTGTATTATTTTACTTATTTACTATACAGGGATATCTGCCCACTTTGCTTTAGTGTGCTTGTTTCATCCACTGCATGATACATAGCTAGGGTGTGATCGTTTTGTTGAGTACCCTGCCTGTCAGCAGAACACTTGTGTACCCAGCAACCTCCCTGCTTCTCTTACAGACACCAGGTCCTGCTGCTTTCCACAAGGTGGAGCTGGACATCTACGGAAAAGGACCTACCATGTATGTACACGACGGAACCAAAAGCAGCCTTGGAGGAGACAAAGCAGGGAAGCCAGGGCCAGCAGACTACCGCCCAGGAAAGGTAAGGCAGCCTGCCCACCTCTCCTCCTCTGCTTCGCAACTACCAGCCTTTGAGCATCCCCACCTTCTGTTGGGGCTTCTGAGAGCACACGACCACCTTAGCGCAGTGACCAGTCACAGGACAGCAGGCGTGCTCTCCTGTCTTGGCCCAAAGCTGAGCAGAGGGAGGCCAAGGAACACATCTTTGCCTCTCCACTAGCTCAGCTGTTAATTAATCTCAGCTATAAACATCATGCAGGCATGGGCTTAACTTTATTGATGTTTGCACATAGACCTGCAACAAAATAAAGTGATTGAAATTGAGTGAAGTTTCTGTCAAGTGACAGCAAAACATAAAGCAGTGTGAGGAGGGGCATCTGTAGCAAGGATGGATTTTATTGTTTAAGTGAAAATCGGATGTTATGGGCCAGTGGTGCCCTGTGGCAGCTTCTCACAGCTGCAGCTAAATGACAGCTGACACAAAGGGCTGTGAGCAGCTGTAGCCTGTTAGGAGCAAGTGGAAGTGAAGCCAGAGTTAGTGTATGTAAGGAATGGAAGGAGAGCAAAGACAACTCCTAATTCAAGGGTATTGCCAAAGGTTAATGTTGCTAATTCAGGCTGTGGCTGATGACAAAGGCCGTGGAAGCAGTCCTGGCTCAGCTGGAGGAGTTCACCGTTGATTGCTCACATGCATGGTGTGTTTGGGTCACTCCCAATGCTGTCTCTTGTAAAGCCAGTTTGCTTCAGATGTCAAAGGGAGGAATAGCAGAAATGTATGAGGACTTGAAAGGTGAACAGTGGAAGGGAGCTCAAATTATCTACCTGTGAAAAGGATGAAAAGGTAAATATTAAGATAACAAAAGATCCAAGTGATCTGAGTTTTTTTTCTTTCTCCACCTGTGTTTCTCTGAGAAAATAATATGCTCCCCAACATAGAGCTTTCAAAGAAGTGTGTTGGTTAACCGGTGCGTGGAACCAGCTGTGGAGTGTGGCAGACATGCAGATATGACTAGCATAAGCAACTGTGATTGCTCAGAGACCTTACTGTTTCTGTTGAGTCATTCTTCTGGGTACTGTGGACCCAGGTGTAGCAGGGATGCTTTATCAGAAATGAGTTGATATGAATCCACCCTACCAGTAGTTCAGTTTTATTAGAAATGAAGGTCACTGAACATTGGCTGGTCAAGGGAATATTAGCCTCGAACTTGTCCAGACCTTGAGAAAACTTCATAAGTAGTGATCACATTCTTGCCTGGTTCATCTTTGCATGACTGTACTGAACTCCCCAGCTGCAGGTCTGTCCATAAATTGCCCCCTGAGCTTTCTGTGATAATGAAATCAACACTTTAAATGTGGACTTTTTAACCATAACCTACTGATGTTGTCAGATCTGATACTCATACACAAAGTGGTTAGGACTTATCCTCTATTAATGGAAGTTTTTCCAAAATGTTTTGCTGGGTTTCTAGTGTAAGGAAAGCAATAGAAAACACTGTTGGCATATATTGCCCCTGCTCTGCAGCCCGTTGAACCCCGAGGCAACTCTTACATGTCAACAGCAATAGAAATTACTACTAGAAAAACAGCACTAAGGGCCAGGTACTGGTGTAGGAAACCCCCTTGCTTCCAGAAACTGGTGATGTTTTTTCAAAATTTTTACAGTTTTCAGCAAATGATTTATCAGATGCCACAAGTTTAGGAATAATAGTAAGGTAAATGTGAATTACTGGATCAGAGAACCTGGAGTGTCTTGCAGGGCATGGAGAACTTTAATTTTACATCCAAAAGGGATAGGAAGTTTTATATTTATTTTTCTTGAACTTTGATACAAATTGTTATTGTTACAGAGCTTTTTTCCGGATCATATGATACCTTTTCCAAGTGAGACCCATGCAGCTGTAAGCCACTCTGGGATATTACAGGTGTGTAATCTTTGAATGAAGATGAGCCAGCATAGCTTAGAATTTCTTATTGCCTGTTTTTTTTTTTTTTGAGAGCATAATTCTTTGCCACTGTTGGATCTGTTCCTAGGTTATGAATATCTCAAAATATGGTTAATATTTTTTTCCTCATGAGATATGAAGTGGTGTGTCCCTGCCAGACAGTTACTGTATGACCGCAGTTGGGAACTTACGCATTCTTTCAGAATCACGGAGTGTCAAAACAGAAGATGAAGTAGAAATGGTTAATGCCTTTCTTGGGTATTTCAGGTGAAAGACCCTGTTTCCTTAAAAAGGTGGAGTGCTGCAGTACTTGGCATATAGTTAACAGCAGGCATTGGTAGGATAATGAGGAAATGGTAATGTGATACAACCGGCTATAAAAAAAGGCTTAAAAGGTTAAACTTAATGAGTAGAAAATTCAGACTGACTAGTGTGATTTGTTAGCTGGAAGGCTACTGTAGCCTTTGGGAAAAAATAAAAAACGGTAGATCACTCAGTGTTAGTCATCTTTAAGTGGACACAAGATTTTAACTTACAGTGGGAATAGATTCACAGAATGACCATATCAGGGATCATCGTCTTACTTCCCAAAGGGGTGAAAAATGAGTAATAAAGGTGGAAACATACTCATCACTCTTGCTTGCTTGTCACTAGAAAAATTAATAGAAGAACTTTCACTGGTCTTAAGACAACAAGCCTATGTGTGAGTTTTGGGGATAAAGACTGGAAAGGCAACATAAGAACACAAGATTTTAAAGGTAAAACTAAAATATTAAAGCTAGGTTGTTGAGCGTTTTTTTTTAATCATATAATAAATTCTACTCTAGCATCTGCCAGTAAAGGAAAAACATTGAACAACCAATTCTCAAGACATTCCTCTGTATTAAAAAGTTATATTCTCATAAAAATGGATATTTAGTCAGGAGGTTAAGCTAACCCCAAATGGATTAAAAATGTTTCAAATTAAATATAATTGACACATACAGAACTAGATTCTGTAAATAATTTTTACAAACCTAAATAAAAAGAATGAATTTCTACAGATGCTGCATATCTAATGAAAATTGGTTCACTTTTGCTACCCAAATATCAAGTAGATTTTGCAGTGTACCATAAACATTTGATTTAGATGCTCTTGCCCATATACGATATACAGCGAATGTGCAGAGCTTGTGGGTAAGATTAAGAATCATTCTAAATAGGCAGTGGTTACACCCCGTTTTGATAGATGGAAAAATCTGTTGTGAATGCTCCTCTGTTGCTGTTTTATGGTGCATTGTCTGTTTAATTGTATTTTGTTCAATAAGACTTAGGAGGCATGAGGCAGAGAATACCTTTGTGAATTGTGCAGTCCTCACGCACATTTCAGCAGAAGCTGTTGGGTCAGTTGTTTACAGCCAGTCGCTATATCCTTGGAGACTTTCGTTAAGACAAGTTAACAGTCGTGGTTATTATTTGTGATGTGCTTGGTCAAGTATCAAGGGAGACATTAGTTTTAACAACTCAGTGCTTACAAGTGATTAAAAAATCACTTCTGATACTTTCATAGTTTTTTGTGGATTGAGCGGTGAGCGAGTAAAATATTTTTCAAGTATGTTTTTCTTGACTTTCATTGAAAGTGAGTATTTTGGCTGATGGCTTTAAGTCAGAACATCTGAATAGCCTCAGAACAAAAAAACAGTTTAACTGTCTGCTATCCATTTAGCATGTGCTAAGTGAAATTGCTAGGTCTGACCTATATCAAATGTGTGTGCCGAAGAGCGGTTTGACCTATAGCCTAAAAACAAAGTGTGACACTATTAGAATTAGAAGCCATATTTATTAGAATATGGTTTCTCTGAGACGGCACTGTGTATACATGTCTAGTGGTAGGCGGTGTGGGTCATCTGGAAGACTTGCTGTAGGCTATCGTTGCAAATCCGGTGCTTAAAAACATTTCAGAAAGGAAGGTAGCATGAAGCTCTTAATCTGAGGCCTCTCTCATTCATGACAGCATTTCCAATGAATGGACTGCACAGTCTAGAGTGTTGTCAGAACTGAGTCGTTAGTAGGTGATATCCTACCCTCACTGAAGTCAATAAGGTATTGGTGGTTTTTTTTTTTGATTTCCTTTGAAGGGTCAAAATTTTATCCTAGATTTCTTTCTTCCCCCCCCCCCCCCCCCCTTTTTTGGTTGGGTTGGGTTGGGTTGTTTTTTGTCTGTGAATAACATTTCTCCAATTTTTAATTTTGGAGTTTTTTATATTTAATTGTATTTGTAACATATTTTTTTTCACTATGCAGTATGTCAGTGTTTTAAATTTAACAGTGACACCTTCAAAAATAGAAGATTGAAATTACTTGGGTAATCACAGTTCTTTCTGGCTTTGTTTTTAAGAATAAACCTATTCCCCTCCCACTGCCCACTGCTTAATAGATGCAACTGATATTCAGGTTTGGTCGGTAGACTTGAGGTTCAGAGTTCTGTTGGCTGATTTCGCAGCTTCTTTCTAATAGCTTTTTACATGTAATGTGAATACGTTAGAAAAAACTATTGTAGACAGCACACGTCCAACCTATCTTCCAGAGGAATAAAAAGAACCTTGCACCTGGTGTAGGATATATTAAAGAAGGGAGCACATGCCTTTCCTAAATAAGCATAACAAAATAAATTTTATATATGCAAAAATCAAGTTAAAGACACAGCAGGGTTACCAAGACAGGCGCTCATCCTTTTGTGAAATGTAGAATTCCTGGTAGTGACTTTTCCTTTTGGCCTTCCCCATTGCCATCTCTTGCCCCACTCCCCCATGTTCTGAGTTGTTCTCATTCTCTGCCTTCACAGATTTGAGAGTTAAGCTTTGTTTCTCTAACCATTCTGCCACAGAAAGTCTCTCTGTCCCTGAGCAGTTTCCCATCTGATTCTGTTCCAGATTTCAGGCTGAAATAGCTGTGCACAGAACTTCAGTCTCTTGTCAATCTCCTCGGCATGTTCCAGTCTGCCTTTCCTCATTTTCCATTCTAGGTTTTTCTGGCCTTTCTGCCAGTCTAAAGCTCTCTGACTGACTGACGTCAACAGGAGACAATACTGAGAGTCAGTAACAGCTCTTCACTGGAACTGCTTGGGGCCCTAGAATTCGTCAGCAGGTTCAGGGGAAAATCCTGCTCATTCCCAGCAGCATTGGGCTGGATCATTGCCAACTGTCGTCACATCTTTGAAGAAATCAGTCATCAAATTCAAACTTGATTCACAGAGCCTTGGGAAAATGTTGGCTTCTTTGACTGTCAAAAATAGTGTGTAATGCTTGAGAAGCGTCCACCTTAGCAAATATTTTCCATGCTACTGCAACCTGTCTTTCATTCAAAATGTTGCAGATGCAGACAGATAAGGTTTCTGGTTATGAGTATGGCTCTCAAACTTCATTGCATTTAGTGACATCTAGAGTTTCTGATTTTTGTTATATTAATGTGAGACAGTGCAATGTTTTTTCCTATTCTGTTTTCTCACCTGTTGATCTGTTTTTTTACCAACAAAAGGCATTTATTTTGCTTTGGTTTTTGTTCAGATTGGTTTTAAGTTGGTTGGCTTTGCAGCTAAGCAAATCATAATTGAGTCCGTGGTGCTGTCATATGCTACTCTCGGAAAGACATGGTGACATTTGACACCAGCCTACAAATCATGTTATTTATTTCACTGCATGGGAGAGAGGGTGCAAGTTTGTTTCTGCGTACCATGTGACTGGTAATCCCTGCCTGCAGCATACCATCATTTAACTCCGCAATTCATCTTCCTGTACTGAGGACTTATCTTATTTTTCTGATATTAGTCATATATTGAGTATCTGTTTGAACAGGGATCCATTCCCCTAGTAATAAATTTGTACATAACTCCGTTAAGAAAAACAACCAACGAACAACCAAAAAAAAAAAAGAAAACCCTACTGTCGTGGTTTAAACCCAGTCAGGTAATTCGTTCGCTCACTTCCCCCCCCTTTCTTGCCCTCCCCCTGCTCTCGGAGGGAGGACGGAGAGGAGAATCGAAAAGAATGCAACTCCCACGGGTTGAGATAAGAACAGTTTAGTAACTAAGGTATAACACAAATCACTACTGCTACCACCAGTGATAATAATGGTAAAGGAAATAACAAGGGAAGAGAATACAACACCTCAGCACCAGCCGACCGATAACTTGCCCCCCTCAGCCCAACCAAGCACCGACCGATACCTCCTCCAACCCTGCAGTCCCCCAGCCCTTCCGGATAACTCCCAGTTACCTCCTGGGCATGACGTGCTGTGGTATGGAATACCTCTTTGGTCAGTTTGGGTCAGGTGTCCTGTCTCTACTTCCTCCTGGCTTCCCCTCCTCCCTGGCAGAGCATGAGGCTCACAAAGTCCTTGGCCAAACCAAAACATCGCTATCAGCTCTGTTCCCAGGCCGAAAGTCAAAACACAGCACTGCACCAGCTACCAAGAAGGAGAAAAATGACTGCTACTCCTGAACCCAGGACACCTACCAAAACCAAGCCAGAACAAAAATCCAAAAGAAGTGATCTTTTCTACTATCTTTAGTTCTAGGTGTTTATTGCATTCAGTTCTGACTCTGAAATATTTTTCCTGCACATTCCTTCTGACGTTTACTAGTTTAACTTCAGCTTGCTCAGGTTGTACTTTCTCATACAGTCCTCAGCTGTCCTAGAGAGGAAAGATGGATCTGGGATTGCGTTTTTCCTGGCATTATTGCTACTTTATTGTAATCGATAGCATGGGCACAATGATGACGGTTGAAGCTGAGCTTTGTATTTTGTATTCCACTTCGATCTGCTGAGTAAGAGAAGTGTTTTTCATGACAGCACTTGTGGTTTGAAGCTCTTACGACAGAATCATAGAATAGTTTGGGTTGGAAAGGACCTTAAGTTCATCTAGTTCCAACCCCCCTGCCATGAGAAGGGACACTTCACACTAAAGCATATCACCCACGGCCTCGTCCAGCCTGGTTTTGAACACTGCCAAAGATGGAGCATTCACAACCTCCCTGGGCAACCCATTCCAGTGCCTTACCACTCTACCAGGAAAGAATTTCCTCCTTATATCCAAACTAAACTTCTCCTGTTTAAGTTTTAACCTGTTATCCCTTGTCTTATCACTACAGTCCCTAATGAAGAGTCCATCCCCAGCATCCCTATAGCCCCCCTTCAGATACTGGAAGCTGCTCTGAGGTCTCCACGCAGCCTTCTCCAGGCTGAACAGCCCCAACTTGCTCAGCCTGTCTTCATTACAGGAGGTGCTCCAGTCCCCTCATCATCCTTGTGGCCCTCCTCTGGACTTGTTCCAACAGTTCCATGTCCTTTATATGTTGAGGACACCAGAACTGCACACAATATTCCAGGTGAGATCTCACAAGGGCAGAGTGGGGGGGCAGGATCACCTCCTTCGACCTGGTGGTCACGCTCCTTTTGGTGCAGCCCAGGATACGGTTGGCTTTCTGGGCTGCAAGTGTGCACTGCCTGCTCGTGTTCATTTTCTCATCAGCCATCACCCCACAGGGCTGCTCTGAATCTCTTCTTTGCCCAACCTGTAGCTGTGCCTGGGATTGCTCCCACCCAGGTGTGTAGGACCTTGCACTTGGCATGGTTAAACTTCGCAAGGTTGGCATCAGCCCACCTCACAAGTGTGTTGAGGTCCCTCTGGGTGGCATTACTTCCCTCCAGCATATCAACCAAACCACACAGCTCGGTGTCATTGGCAGACTTGCTGAGGAGGGCGCACTCAATCCCACTGTCCATGTCAGCGACGAAGATGTTAAACCCGGTCCCAACACCGATCCCTGAGGGATGCAACTTGTTACTGGTCTCCAGCCGGACATTGAGCCATTGACCACAACATTTTGCGTGAGGCCATCCAGCCAGTTCTTTATCCACTGAGTGGTCCATCCATCAAATTGATGTCTCTCCAATTTAGAGACAAGGATGTTGTGTGGGACAGTGTCAAACGCTTTGCACAAGTCCAGGTAGCTGACATCAACTGCTCTACCCCTGTCCATCAGTTCCGTAGCCCCATCATAGAAGGCCACTAAATTGGTCAGGCAGGATTTCCCCCTAGTGAAGCCCTGCTGGCTGTCACCAAGCACCTTGTTGATTTTCATGTGCCTTAGCATGACTTCCAGGAGAATCTGCTCCAAGATTTTGCCAGGCACAGAGGTGAGACTGACTGCTCTGTAATTCCCTGGTCATTCATTTTCCCCTTCTTGAAAATGGGGGTTATATTTCCCTTTTTCCAGTTGTCGGGAACTTCACCTGACTGCCATGATTTCTCAAATATGGTGGCCAGTGCCTTAGCAGCTTCATTCGCCAGCTCCTTCAGGACCCTCAGATGGATCTCATCAGGACCCATGGACTTGTGCCCATTCAGATTTTTAAGATGGTCTCGAACCAGATCCTCTCCTACAGTGGGCGCAAGGTCTTCATTCTCACAGTCCCTGCATCTGCCTTCCAAGACTTGGGTGGTTTGGTCAGAGCCTTTGCCAGTGAAGACAGAGGCAAAGAAGTCATTCAGAACCTCAGCCTTCTGCAAATCCTGTGTAGCCAGTTCTCCTGAGAGCTTCCTGAGGCGGCCTACGTTCTCCCTTGTCTGTTTTTTATTTGCTATGCACCTGTAGAATCCCTTCCTGTTATCTTTAACATCCCTAGCCAAGTTTAATTCTAACTGAGCCTTAGCTTTCCTAACCTGGTCCCTAGATTCTCGGACAACATCCCTGTACTCTTCCCATGCCACCTGTCCTTGCTTCCTCCTTTTATAAGCCTCTTTTTTCCTTCGAATTTTCCTCAGGAGCTCCTCATCTATCCAGGGAGGTCTCCTGGCCCTCCTGCTGCACTTCCTTCTAGTTGGGATGCAACACTCCTGAGCTTGCAGCAGGTGATCCTTGAATATCAACCAAGAGTCTTGGGCCCCCCTGCCCTCTAGGGCTATATCCCATGGAGCCTTACTAAGCAGGTTCTTGAAGAGGCTAAAGTCTGCTCTTTTGAAGTCCAGGGCAGTGAGCTTGCTGCACACCCTTCTCACTGTCCTGAGGATCTCACATTTGACCATCTCATGATCGCTGCATCCAAGGCTGCCCTGGAGCGTCACATTTCCAATGAGCCCTTCCCTGTTGGTGAGTACGAGGTCAAGCATGGCACCTCTCCGTGTCGGCTCCTCTATTAGTTGCAGAAGGAAGTTTTCTTCCACACAATCGAGGAACCTCCTGGATTGCTTGTGGCGGGATGTACCATGCTTTCAACAGATGTCAGGGTGGTGGAAGTCACCCATGAGAACAAGGGTCTGTGAGCGTGAGGCTTTTGCTATCTGCCTATAGTGTGCTTCATCCACAGGTTCTCCTTGATCAGGCGGTCTGTAACAGATCCCCACAGTAATGTCTCCCATAGCTATATTCCCTTTAACCCTGACCCCCAAACTCTCTGTTAACTGCTCACCTGTCCCCAGACAGAGTTCCATACTCTCCAGCCTATCCCTAAGATAAAGGGCAACTGCACCTCCCCGTCTGCCAGGCCTGTCTTTTCTAAGTAGCCTGTAACCTGATGCCCTCCTCCCCCAACACATCTAGTTTAAAGCCTCCTTGACCAGCCTGGCAAGCCTCCTACCAAAACTGCTCTTTCCCTTCTTGATCAGACCAGCTCCACCAGCCCCCACTACACCTGGCCTGCACATTTGGGTCCTGTGTTCTAGGCACCCAAACCCCTGACTATGACACCACCCTTTTAAGCAGTTATTAACCTGGCTAATCCTCCTGGCTTTTTTTAGGTCCTCCCCTGTATCCTGGAGAATGGACGAAAAGACCACCTGAGCTCCAGAGCCCCTAACCACCTCTCCCAGTGCTCTGTAATCCTTCTTTATGTTCCCCAGGCTACTACTGTCTGTATCCCTAGCCACCCACATGTATCACCAGGAGTGGGTAATAGTCCGTGGGACTTACTAGAGCAGGCAGCCTCTCTGCCACATCCCTGATCTGTGCCCCCGGTAGGCAACACACCTCCCTTGAGACGGGGTCAAGCCAACAGACGAGTGCTTCTGTCCCTTTCAAAGTAGAGTCCCCTACTGTTACACCTGCCACTTTTTCCTGGCAGCACCAGTAGAGATCTTTACCAGTGCATAAGCCAGCTGTTTCTGGCTTGAGTGCATTTCCTCATTACCCCCCTTCAGAACAGCAAAGCGGTTCTGCGTGGGGACAAGAGCTTTAGGAGGACGCCCCTTGCTTTTTGTTGTCCTCTTCTTCATTTTTTTGTTGTTCTTTTTTTGTCACTAATTCCCAGCTTCCCGGGTTAACGGTTTCCTTCTTTCCTTCATGAACTAGAGGGGACGCTTGAGGCCCCTGCACAGTTTGGGCCGGGAGCAAGCATTCCTGCTTACTCTCAGCTTCCCTGACATCTTGCAGCCTATTGAAGGCATCCCTCAGCTCAGCCACCTGCTGCAGAAGGACCTCGACCACGGAGCACCGAGTGCAGCCCTGCCCATTGTGCGCCATTCCCTCACAAGACCACTGCAGGTGCTCTCTACACTCCGAGCTCTGCACTGCAGCCTCCCCTGCCATCGGCTCTGTCTGGGTGCCTATGCTGGCCACCACCGGGGCAGGCAGAGCAGAGCTCTCGGTCCGGGCCCTGGTCATACGACGAGTGCTCACCATCCCGCTCGCCTACTCTGCCTCGACCCACTCTGCCTGCTGTGTTCACTGCATTCCTGGTCACTTGTGCACCCACTCAGGGCTGGTGCTGCTCCTCTTTTCTCCTCCCCCTGTGAGTCACCTGATCGCATCAGCTGAGCTGCTGGCTCCTTGGCAGGTCCTGTCGGACTTGAGGTTCCTTTAGTGGCTTTTGCTGCTCTGAGTTGAGGCCTCTGGACGCTGATCTCCCTTCTCCGGTGTTCAAGGCATCCTCTTTTGAGCTACTCACCTCAGCAGTTGAGATTGGCCTTGGCCAGTCTCAACACCTTGGTCAACCTCAACGCCCTGGCCAAGCTCAACGCTTTGGCCGACCTCAGTGCTTTCGTCCATCCTCAACACCTTGGCCACCCTCAGTGCCTCTGGCAACCTCAATGCCTCTGGCAACCTCAGCACTTTGGTCAACCATAACGCCTTGATGAACCTCAATGCCTTGGCCAACCTCAACAACTTGGTCAGCCTCAATGCCCTGGCCAACCTGAACGCTTTGGTCAACCTCAACGCCTTGGTCAACCTCAGTGCCTTGGCCTACCTCAGTGCCTTGACCAACCTGAATGCCTTGGCCATCCTTAATGCCTTGGCCAACTTGAAAGACCTGTCCAACCTCAACGCCTTGGTCAGCCCCAACACCTTGGCCGACCTCAGTGCCCTTAGGGGGATTGCCTCAGGGGCACTGCGACCCTGGTGCTGGAGGCAGTGGGAGGGCAATAGGACCCTGGGGCGAGGGGAAGCGGGCGGGCAGTAAAACCCTGGGGCGGGAGGCAGCGGGCGGGATCTAGGACCCTGTTACCGGAGCTATAGGGGTGAGCCCTGGGACCGGTCCCTGACAGGCAGGAGGCATCCGGCAAGCACTAGGACCCTGATTCGGGAGGCAGCGGGCGGGCACTAGGACCTTGATAACCGCGCTTTAGGCGCGGGCATCGGGACCGGTCCCTGCCAGGCAGGAGGCAGCGGGTGGGCGCTAGGACCCTTGGCGGGAAGCAGGGGGCGGGCTCTACAACCCTGATACCGGCGCTGTGGGGGGGGCACTAAGACCCTGATACCGGCGCTGCAGAAGCGGCCATCGGGACCAGTCCCTGCTAGGGAGGATGCAGCGGACGGGCGATAGGACCCTGGGCGGGAGGCAGCGGGGAGGAACTGGGACCCTGATAACGGCGCTATAGGGAGGGGCACTGGAACTGGTCTTTGGCAGGCAGGAGGCAGCGGGCGGGCACCAGCACCCTGATGCGGGAGGCAGTGGGCGGGATCTAGAACAGTGTTACGGGAGGCAGCGGGCGGGATCTAGGACACTGATGCGGGAGGCAGAGGGCGGGCACCCCGACCCTGATACCGCGCTATGGGAGGGGGGCCTGGGACCGGTCTTTGCCAGGCAGGAGGCATCCGGCGGGCATTAGGACCCTGATGCGGGAGGCAGCGGGGGGACACTAGGACCCTGATAACGGCGCTGTAGGGCGGGGCACTGCAACCGATCTTTGCCAGGCAGGAGGCAGCGGGCGGGCACTTGGACTCTTGGCGGGAGGCAGCCGGCGAGCGCTAGGACCCGGTTGCGGGAGGCAGCGGGCGGGCTGTAGGACCGTGTTACGGGAGGCAGCGGGCGGGATCTAGGACCCCGATACCGGAGCTATAGGGGTGGGCACTGGGACCGGTCCCTGCCAGGCAGAAGGCATCCGGCGGGCACTAGGACTCTGATTCGGGAGGCAGCGGGCGGGCACTAGAACCTTGATACCGGCGCTATAGGAAGGGCCACTGGAACCGGTCTTTGCCAGGAAGGAGGCAGCGTGCGGGCACTACGACCCCTATGAGGGAGGTAGTGGGCGGGCACTAGGATCCCGTTACCGGAGTTCTATAGGGGCGGCCATCGGGACCGGTGCCTGCCGGGCAGGAGGCAGCGGGTGCGCACTAGGACCCTGAGACGGGAGTCAGCGGGGAGGCACTAGGACCCTGGAATCGCAGCAATGGGGGGTGACTGGGACCCGTCCCTGTCCGGCACTAGGCAGCGGGCGGGCACTAGGAACCTGGGCGGGAGGCAGGGGGTGGGCTCTACAACCCTGATACCGGCGCTATGGGGGGGGCACTGGGACCTGTCCCTGCCAGGCAGGAGGCATCCGGCGGTCACTAGGACCCTAATACCGGAGCTATATAGTGCTGAGTATGCTGGGGTTTCTATCGGTGCCCTGGGGGTGTTATGGGGGCTGGGGCTGCTGGGGTGCAATGGATGCTGTGGGTTCTGTGGGTCCTGGAGGTGCTGGATCTGTTGTGGTGCTGGCAGTGGTGGGGGTGTTGCGGGTGCAGTTCATGCTATGGGTGCTGTGGGCTCTATGGGTCCTGTGGGTTCTATGGGTGCTGGTGGTGCAGTGGGTGCTGCGGGCTCTATAGGTGCTGCGGGTTCTGCCTGTGCCGGGGTTGCTATTGGTGCTCGGGTTCTATGGCTGCTGGGGGTTCAGTGGGGTTCTGTGGGTGCTGGGGCTCTGTGGGTACTGGTGATGCTGGGAGTTCTGGGGGTGCTGTAGTTGCTATGGGTGCTGGGGGCTCTATGAGCGCTGGGGGTTCTATGGGTGCTGTGAGCTGTATGGGTGCTGGGGGTTCTGTGGGTGCTAGGGGCTCTATGGGTGCTGTGGGCTCTATGGGTGCTGTGGGTTCTATGGGTGCTGGGGCTGCTATTGCTGCTTGGGTTCTATGGGTGCTGGTGGTTCTGTGGATGCTGTGGGCTGCTATTGTGCTGGGGTTCTATGGGTGCTCTATGTCCAGTTCTATGGGTGCTGTAAGGCAATGCCCTCCTTGTTGTAGGGGTGCAGCAGCACAAGTCCCTCGTGGTCACCTGTAACTACGAAGCCTGGCGCCATGGAGTGAAGAAGTCGATGTCCCTCAAGGAAGCCATGGAGAAGTGTCCTCACTTGGTGCTGGTCAACGGAGAAGATCTCACTTCCTATAGGGAGATGTCCTACAAGGTCATAGGTAGAGAGCAACCACTTTGGTACATCCCATAAGAGCAGCATTTGATGTTCTCCTCTAGAAGGATGTTTTCTACTAAAGGATGCTCCAAGCTGGCCTTGGGCCAGGGATGGAGCAGCTCCAGCTTCTCCATCCAACCCATCCCAATGTCCTACAAGGTCACAGGTAGAGTGCAACCACTGCGTTACATCCCATAATAGCTTCTGATACTCTCCTCCTTGAGCCCACCTTCTAAAGGGTGCTCCAAGCTGGCCTTGGATCAGGGATGGAGCAGCCCCAGCTTCTCCATCCAACCCATCCTGATCATCCCACCACCCTCACAGGGAAGAGCTCTGGACATAGGGGTGGGTTGGAGCACCCTTCCCTCATTGGTGGCCCTATTGGAGCTCCATCCATAGGGAGCCGTCAACCTCTTGGAATCAGTCGTGTCCCTCTTATCCCGGGGTTGTCTTCTCCTCCTGGAGCTCCCGCGGGAACATTGTCCGTTGGTGGGAAGACTTGGTTGGGATGAGAACTTCCTGGAGATCATGGATGGAGGCTGCTTCCATCCAAGCAGATGGGCTGGGATCCCTGTCTCAGGCCACATCTACAAGGAGCAAGGTGAGTAGCCCATGGTCCGCCTTGTCTTCAGAACAGCCAGAGAAGGGGTCTTAGGAATGTCCACGGATCCTGGAATAGCTTGGAGAGGACCTTCAGGGTCCATGGGGGCATCAGGAGGAGGAGGAGCTGGAGGGATGGGACCATGGGAAGCGTGGGATGGGATCTTGGGAAGTTCGTCCCCATGAGGCTGGTAGGACAATGGGAATCTTGGGATAGGATCTTGGGAAGTTCTTCCCCATGAGGCTGGTGGGACCACAGGAGGTGGGAGATGTCCCATCGCCAAGGCCAAGCTGGAGCAACCTGCTCCAGTGCAAGGTGGCCCTGGCTGCACTTTAAGCTCCATCCGTCCCGTTCCATGATCTAGGAATGTGCTTCCACTTGATCCAGGTGACCAAACCCTTCTGCAGGAGCGGAACGCCACCCCCTGGAAAACCCATGGAATTTAGGGTGCCAGGTGGGTGCTAGGGTCCCATCCAGGTGGGTGCTGGGGTCCCATCCAGGTGGGTGCTGGGCACCCAAGGACTTCATCCTTGCATTAGACCCAATGCTTGCGGTGTCCTTTAGGAGGCCGGCAGAGCTGGCTTGGGTTGACGGCACCACCAGCATGGATGGGATCTCTCCCGCTTCCCATTATCCCATCTTTCCCACAGGGAAGAGCTCCCATCCCAAGGACCCCTGGGATAGGTTCTGAAGCTCCATGTGTCCAAGGTTCATTCCGTATCTCCCTGCTTCAATTCCTGTTGGGAATCTGGGATAGAATCCAAGCGATGGGACCCCTTCTGCTCTTCGTTCTTTAGTGATGGAGATTCCTTCCCAGAAGCGTTCCTCGGAGGTGGATGTCCAGGAGAAACTGGGAACGATGCCTCCAAGCCTCTCGGAAAGGTCATGGTCGCTCTTCCCAATGGGAATGGCTTGGAAAGGGCCTTCCTCATGGAGTAAAGAGGGATAGAGGGGGGCTTCGTGGTGTCCTTGAGGGTCTTGTCCAAGCTCCTGATCCCATGATCCAATGATCCATGATCCACTGCTATGGCAGCTTCCATAGACCCGGAATAGCACTTACTTCTTGGTGCTCCATGGAATCCACCAGGATGGGAGGCAAGCCCACGCTCCTTCAGGAATGCCGCCGCATCTCCTTCCCAGACTTGGGAAAGAGAAGCTTGGAATGCCCCCTCCAATCCTGTTCTTTGAGGTCATCCCATTTCCAACTCTTTAAGCTTTGGGGATCTTTCCCATTCCTTGATCCCATGGAAAAAGGGGAGATCTTCAGAAGCTCTTCCCTATGGGGCTGCTGGGACAATGGAATGGGGTGGAAGATGCTCCAACCTCCTTTGTCTTTGCTTCTGATGTGGAGGCTATGAGGACATGGCTGGAGCATCCATGTGGGAATGGCCCTGAGGGCTGGAATCATCTCCCATTGGAATCGGGCTTGAGTGGACATAGGAGGCACTGAAACCAGGATGCTGGTTGTTGTGGGTGCTGGGGGTTCTATGGGTGCTGGGGGATCTATGGGTGTGATGGGTGCTGGGGGTTCTGTGTGTGCTGGGGGTTCTATGGGTGTTATGGGTGATGGGGTTTTATGGGTGTTGGGGGCTCTATGGTGATTTGGAGAAAACTCCAGGAACAAACTTGCCAACAGAGTTTTCAAGCTGACAAGCAGGTATTCTTGATTGCGGCGCCAGGAGATACGGGCTCCTCCTAACGTGTGTCTCTCAATTGCCACACAAGCCGTCCTTTTCTAGCCACTGGGCATACATACCTATTCACGAGGCTACGTATGGGTGACATAATTTTCCAGGAGGTTCCCCGCCTGCGTGCAGAATTGTGGTGGTGGTGGTGGTCTCTGAGGATCGTTTACTTCTTCCAATGATCTTCATCACTTCTGGCAGCCTTTGAAGCACGCGCAGTAGATGCTCACATCAGTTTAATTGGCTCGTTAGCACCAGAGACATAATAATCCTCCTATCCTCCTACTTATCAGGTAGTTGAACTGTAGCCCACCCTGGACACCTGGGGTTCCCAGATACTCCTTATCCCCGTGTCCTGTTCTTCTAGACTTTTTCTTACAACTACGTCAACTGCAACGATTTCTCTTGTGAGAATTCTCAGTATGTTTTCTAAGCTGTAGTCTATTTTTTTTCTCTCTGTGTCATGCACCTCAGTAATTTTCCATTGCTACTGTTACAAAGCCATCAAACTTAACATTACTTAAAACTAATTATAAGGGTTTCTATATTCCATTTTGTGATTTTGTGCCCCCTTGTTTCAATGGGTGCTGGGGGTGATGCGGGTTTAGTCTGTTTTTACCGGTTTCCATCCCTTTTTGTCCATTTCCATGCGGTTTTCCCCATTTCCCACTTTGGGAAACCCACTTTGAACCCATTCAAGCGCAGTTTAAGCCCAAACCCGGCCCCTCCCTTTCCCGCCCCCTTTCCCCACCCCCTCCCTTTCCCGCGCTCCTTGGCCCCGCCTCCTGCGCTGGCCCCGCCCCCCGGCCGTACCACAGCACCACCTGGTAGCATCCGGTAACCACGGCAACGGGAGGGGGGCGTGGCTGCAGCTGCGGGCCAATCAGATCGAGCCTGCCCCAGGTACTGCCCCATACAGCCTTCCCCATAGACCCTGCCTCATAAAACCTGTCCCATAGAGCAAGCCCTATAGAGCCAGCCCCATAGAGCCAGCCCCATGGAGCCTGTCCCATAGAGCCTGCCCAATAGAGGCAGCCCCATAGAGTCAGGCCCATAGAGCCTGCCACAGGTACTGTCCCGTAGAGCCTGCCCCATAGAGTCGGCCCCATAAAACCCATCCCATAGAGCCTCCCTGTCCTGGTTTAAACCCAGCTAGATGGCTTGTTCACTCACTTCCCCCCCTTCTTGCCCTCCCCCTGCTCCCAGAGGGACGGAAAGGAGAGTCAAAAAGAATGCAACTCCCATGGGTTGAGATAAGAACAGTTTAGTAACTAAGGTATAACACAAATCACTACTGCTACCACCAATAATGATAAAGGAAATAGAAGGGAAGAGAATACAACACCTCAGCACCAGCCAACCGATAACTCACTCCCCAGGCCCGAACAAGCACCGACCCATACCTCCTCCAACCCTGCAGTCTCCCAGCCCTTCCGGCTAACTCCCAGTTACATCCTGGGCATGACGTGCTGTGGTATGGAATACCTCTTTGGTCAGTTTGGGTCAGGTGTCCTGTCTCTGCTTCCTCCTGGCTTTCCCTCCTCCCTTGCAGAGCATGAGGCTCACAAAGTCCTTGGCCAAACCAAAACATCATTGTTATCAGCTCTGTTCCCAGGCCGAAAGTCAAAACACTGCACTGCACCAGCTACCAAGGAGGAGAAAAATGACTGCTACTGCTGAACCCACGACACTCCCCCATAGATCCTGCCCTATAGAGCCAGCCCCATAGAGCCTGCCCCATAGAGCCTGCCCCATAGAGCCTGCCCCAGGTACTGCCCCACAGAGCCTGCCCCATAGAGCCTGTCCCATAGAGACTGTCCCATAGAGCCTGTCCCATAGAACCTGACCCATAGAGCCTGACCCATAGCTCTGCCCCAGGTACTGCCACATAGCACTGCCTCAGAGAGCACGCCCCAGAGAGCCAGCCCCAGAGAGCCTGTCCCATAGTGCCTGCCTGTCATGGTTTAAACCCAGCCAGACAGCTCAATCAGTGACTCCCAGTGAGAGGTGCCGGGCTGGAAGCAACCGAGGCCTGTGTCCCCCACCCCAGGGGCTCTCCCCTTCCCTGCTCCCGGAGGGATGTGGAGGATAATTGAAAGAGTGCAACTCCCATGGGTTGAGACAAGAAGAGTCCAGCAACCAACGTACAACACAAATCACCACCGCTACCACCAACGACAACAATGATAAGAGAAAATGACAAGGGAAGAGAACACGGTACCACCCGCTGAGAAACGAGTCCGACTCAGAAGACCCCGTGTCCTTCCAGATAACTCCCAGTTACCCCCCGGGCATGCCGTGCTGTGGTATGGAGTACCTCTCTGGCTAGCTTGGGTCAGGTGTCCTGTCTCTGCTTCCTCCTGGCTTCCCCTCCTCCCTGGCAGAGCATGAGGCTCACAAAGTCCTTGGCCAAACCAAAACATTGCTATCAGCTCTGTTCCCAGGCCGAAAATCAAAACACTGCACTGCACCAGCTACCAAGAAGGGGAAAAATGACTGCTACTGCTGAACCCAGGACAACATACCAGCAAAACCTTCATACCCATGCTCTTGAGCCAACAATAAAAACCAACAGCCGTTCTGTTCTGTAGTGAGCTGTGCCTCACAGAATCAACGTCTCAAAGCAGCCCTGGTGTCCAGTGGTTCCCTTTCCGGGCTTAAATGTTCCCAGTCTGTTCCCAGTGGCTGGAAAGCCTGGTTGCTCCCGCAAGGATACGCTCTCTGTTGACTGATTCTCCAAGAAGAGCCCGGTTAACTGGGCACAGTTCCCACGGGTTAACTTCAAACCGGCAGTGAATTGGCACCAATCTTCATTGGCAGCCGTCACTTGTATAAACGGACAGGTTCATCGTGTGGGGATCCGTCGGAGCCCTCGTTCTGTGCAGACACAAGCACAGCCTCTTGTGGAGACAGTGTTCTCCCAGGGGAATGGATATTTGGTGCATGAACTCTGACTAATCCCAAAAGATACAGCAAGGCCATGAGAGGCCCAAGGAAGCTTAAGCAAGCAAGATAAGAAGAATCTGGAATTCACTGAGTTATGAGAACTGTGGACTGTTGGCAAGCTTTTGAGGTCAAGTTCTCACACCTGTGCTTAACCAATTGGTTGTTAGTCACTAAGGGTGTTCAAGACATGTATCCAATCATAATACGCCAAATCCCTGTAAGTGCATGTAAGCAATAGTATATAAAGAGTTAAGGCTTTGCAATAAACGGCTTTGGTCTGATCAGATTGATCTCTGACTGAGTCCATATATTTTCTGCGGAAGGGTTCCTGGCTGGAAAGGCTTTAGAGGAGCTGTGGCAAAGTGAGTTGCTTTGAAAGCCTTCCTGAGCTGTCAGCTAGAGCACCATCAGCTGCTCTGGGTGTAGTGACATCCTGCAGGTGGTGTTGGGAGCGGGACACAAGGTCATGTGTGACCCTGAGGTACAAAGCTCCTCTCCCTGCTCACCACTGGGGAACCAAACCTCAGCCTTACATTGAGTTTCCTGCTTCAGGTGTACAACGAGCAGATCTATGACCTGCTGGAGCCCAAGGGACCTCTAGCTATCCGGGAGGATCCTGAGCGAGGAGCTGTGGTTCAGGGCCTCTCCTTCCACCAGGTAGGCATTAAAATGGGCACACCAGGTATAAGAATGGGCAATGTTGCACCTCCACCAGTTCTGAAAGCAGATGTGTCCTGGAGATAGGGGGTGTCTGAAGATAGGGGGGTGCCACCTGCACAACTCTTGGCTGGCAGCAAACATGAGCCTGAGCTGAAACGAGGCCCACGATGCTGCAGGATGCCAGAGCTGTTGGTGCTCTGTGTTGGGTTGTGTCTGTGCCTGCAGGTGGGGCACACTGGTATCATCCCTCTCCCTGTTCTGTCCCAGCCTGCATCAGCAGAGCGGCTCATGGAGATGTTGGCCAATGGCAACAGAAACCGGACGCAGCATCCCACTGATGCCAGTGCTGTCTCCTCCTGCTTGCATGCCATCTTCCAGGTGAGGGCTACTGGAGGCAGTGTCACTGGGGGTTTGTGCTTAAAAAGAGATGAGGAAGCAAGGCCATACCAGGACCGGGGTTCCTGCCACTGCTCCTCATGTGCCACGGGGTAAAGCAGAGCGGTTGTAGCCCTGCAAAGAGAGGTATGGGGCTGAACAGGGCCCTGGCCACGCTGCTGCAGGACGGGACGTACTGGTCACGCTGGTAGCCACACCTCCTGGCCAGCTCCATGCTCTCAGCTTGGTGCTCTGCCCCTTGGGGCTGAAACTTCACTGTGTGCTTTTGACTCTTGTTGACTCAACGTGTGGCAGCTGTACCTAAAACTTGTCCCAGAGCAAAGGGGCTGGTTTGTGCTCGTGCCTTGAGCAGGCTGTCTCCTTCATCATGTCTTCCTTGGCGCTGAGCTGGGAATTACTCCCGCAGAGTAGTTCCTGAGAAAAATTCCCTCAGGGGCTCTGTAAATGGGCTCCCCAGTTTGGTGGTGCTCTCCTATGCACACCTGCCAGGTGATTTCAATTGCAGCCAGGCCCTCTCCTGAATGAGCAGGGCAGCCATGGCTGCGTGGGGAGACGGAGGGCTCTGACTGCAGTTTCAGTCTGAACCTGGTGTCTCATCCGTGGCTGCTTGCAGAGGGAAGTCCAGGTGTCTGGATGCTTTTCCAGGCGGCATCCCAGCTGGGTTTGTTGGTGGGTGCTGGATTCCTGCCTGCTGTGAATCCCTTCGCTGTGCTGGGAATGTGCCCTTCCCGCTGCCAGCTTTGCCTCCTGGCAGGCGAGCCACAGTCCGGTGAGGATGCAGGACCTGTTAGTGGGCTCCAGCAGTCCCATGGCACCTCCAGTCCATGCAGGTGTTGTTCCTAGGGGGCTGAGTGTGTTTTAAGGCTGTGGAGAAAGCATTTGCATTCTCCAGGGAGACCTTTAGGGATGCAGAAGATGAAGTGACGGAGCGATGCTGCCTGACGAGTCTTGGTGACTGTGTCTCTCCTTGCCCACACCAGCTGGGATCTGGGCTCAGGACGGAAAGCCCTGGCTGATGCCTGCAAAGGGGCACAGAGAGCCACTGTCTTTTGGGGGCTTGTAGCCCCCCATTGGTGTCTTGAGTTTGACAAAATGCACTGGAGCTGGGGCTCTGGGTGGTGTTTGGCCCTCTGTGGACCCAGCCGGCTCTGCCCTGCTTGTGCACCAAGCATAGGAGATGCTGGTTATTTTCTATGGCTCTGTCACTTCCTGCAGGATCCCTTTCATGGTTTTGCTGCTTGTGTCATCACTGAGATTTTGGCTTGTCTTCTTGGCGTGCCAGGCTCCTCTCTGCCTCACAGCCCACACGATCCACTTGGCCATCCTGTTCCAAACATCACCCTCTTGCCCTGCTGTTGAGCCGCCTCCAATCGCCGACCCCATGTGCCTTGTCGAGCTGCAGCCTCACCCATCTCTGTCCTCACAGATCCACGTGAAGCAGCAGGACTGCACTGGCAGCCTCAGTCAGGGTCTGAAGGTGGCCAAGATGAGCCTGATGGACCTGGCAGGCTCAGAGCGAGCGTCGGTCGCCAACAGCAGGGGAGAGCGGCTGCGGGAGGGGGCCAACATCAACCGCTCACTGCTGGCCCTCATCAACGTCATCAACGCCTTGGCTGATGCAAAGGTAATGCTGTTTCCCACATGGCCCTGCTGGGCTCTGGCTCCCTGGGCTGGCTGAATGTGAGTGGTGTCCTCAAGTTTCAGTGCTGCTGGTGCTGTGGGGTGAGCACATCCATCCCCTTGTGACTCAGGGGTAGGAGCTTAGTGCCCGGGGGCCAAAAGCTGAGCAGATCCTGGCTCTCTTGCTCCAGGGCAAGAAAAGCCACATCCTGTACCGGGACAGCAAGCTGACACGCCTGCTGAAGGACTGCCTGGGTGGCAACTGCCGCAGCATCATGGTGGCGGCAGTGAGCCCCTCTGTGCTGGCCTATGAGGACACCTACAACACGCTCAAGTATGCCAGCAGGGTCAAGGAGATCAAGCTGTTGGTGAGGAGCTCATGTGGTGGGGGTGATGTGTTTGTTGTGTGTGTTTGGGAGCTGCTACTGGATGGGAGGGAGTCTGCTGCATGCTGGGGTAGGTGAGTGGGAGCCTTCCTTCTCCAGCGTGAGTTTTCCAGCCCTGGGGGTGCTGCTCTGGGCAGAAAGCAGCTGATGGAGCTGCAGACAGTGTGTGCCCAGGCTTCTGCTAAAGCTCCCCAGCCCCAAGCCTAAAAAGGCTTGTGACTGTGGCAATAGGTCCCTGAAAACAGATTGTGTCTGCTGCAGCCAGCCCAGGGCTCCATGGGGACCCTGCATCCTGGAGGAGGCTGAAGAGCTGCCCTGCTCCGGTGTCAGGAGAGGGTATGTGCTGCCCCAGTGCTTCTTTAACCTCTGTCTCGTCCCTGTCTCTGCAGCTGAAGAGCAGCACGTGCAGCTCTGACTCCCACCTCTGTGGATATGTGGAGATGTGTGAGCAGCTGAAAGGGAAGGGGAGATGCTGGTGGGGAGGACAGGGCTCTGTCTTTAGCTGTGGTCTGTTTGGGATGCAAACCTCTGAGCTCCAGGGGTCATAAAACCATCTGAGCAACAGAAGATCCCTCCTTGCAGGTGGCAGAGCTGCGGGCAAAGCTTCGTGCTTATGAGGATGGTGCCCGAGTGGCGCAGAACCAGGCAGCAGGGCCACAGGCTCCTTCCAGCGTGAGCCCAGTGGAGCTGCCCAGGTGAGGCTGGGGTGAAAGGAGCAACAGAGCTTTTGTGTGTGACCTCCTGGTGTCCCCTGCAGGGTTTTAGTGCTGGTGAGAGCCTAGTGCCTGTCAGGAAGCAGAGGAGCTGCTGGTGTGCAGCATCATCTCAACTGCAGCTGGGTTCAGTTCTGAACCTGCTGGAGCAGAGCACACAAGCCCCAAGGGAAGCTGGGTTGCAAAGGCCCAATCTTGTGTTTGATCCATCCCAAGACTTCTCATGCAAAATGGTGCTTCAGCAGAGGATCTTCTCTGGCTCAGTGCCTGCTTCTCTGGCTTCTGTAGGTTGGAGGAAGCTGCGCCAAAGCCATGCTTGTCCCTTGATGATGAGGGGGAGGATGAGGGAGAGCAGCAGGAGCTGCAGGCTGGTTTTCCTGTTCAGATGCAGTTGGAATCGGAGGGCGAGGTGAGAGAAGGGATGGGCAGCACAGGAGGGCTTGGGGTGATGAGCAGGGCCCAGAAGAACCTGGGGCTCAACGGTGTCCTAGTGGCAGCCCGATGCCTCCCGCATCAGGGTCCTAGTGCCCCCCGCTGCCTCCTCCCTGTCAGGAGCCGGTCCCAGTGCCCGCCCCCCTATAGCGCCGGAATCAGGGTCCTAGTGCCCGCGCGCCGCCTCCCGCAACGGTGGCCTAGTGGCAGCCCGATGCCTCCCGCATCAGGGTCCTAGTGCCCGCCCGCTGCTTCCAGCAACAGGGTTCTAGTGCCCGCCCGCTGCCTCCTGCCTGGCAGGGACCGGTCCCAGTGCCCCCTCCCCAGTAGCTCCGGTATCTGGGTCCTAGTCCCCGCCAGCTGCCTCCCGCTTCATGGCCCTAGTGCTCGCCTGCTGCCTCCTGCCTGGCAGGGACCGGTACCCCCCCCCCCCCCCCCCCCCCCCATAGCTCCGGTATCAGGACCCTAGCGCCAGCCCTCTGCCTCCTGCAACGGGGTCCTAGTGCCCGCCCGCTGCCTCCTGCCTGGCAGGGACCGGTCTCAGTGCCCCCCCCCGCCATAACTCCGTGCCACAGAAAATATATGTTCTCAGTGAGAGATCAATATGATCAGACAAAAGCCATTTTTTAAAAAGCCGTAACTCCTTTTGTAGTATTTCTTAAATGCACGTACAGTGATCTGGCATATTGTGATTGGATACATGTCTTGAAGACCCTTAGTGACTAACATATAATTGGTTAAGCACAGGTGTGAGAAATTGACCTCAAAAGCTTGCCAACAGTCCACAGTTCTTATTAACTCGGTGAATTCCAGCTTCGTCTTATCTTGCTTGTTTAGGCTTCCTCGGGCCTCTCATGGCTTTGCTGTATCTTTCAGGATTATTCAGAGTTTATGTACCAATTATTCATTCTCCTGTGAGAACACTGCCTCCACATCTCCCCCTTTTTGTTTTATATATGTTTTGGGTGACCCTACTTGAGCAGGGGATTTGCCCTAGATCATATCTCCAACATATGCCAACTACAGGCTGCTGGGCCTGCCCCTTTTTTCTGCTGTATGGCTCTCTGGTAACAGGGGATGCCATCCTTCACATCAAGGTCTGGCATGGCATGTGTCCCCACCTCCAACAGTGGAGCTAAAGGTTCTTCCTGGTGGCAAACACAGAGGCCAACCCAGCCTTGCCCTTGATTGTGGTAGCAGGCATTTGGTCAGCCTCAGTCCTTGCACCTTGTTGTCAACGCAGAGTTTCACCTGCTTCATCCAGTAACAAGTTGCTACTACTACAGCAAGGCACACACAAATTTACATTAGCAGAGTGCAGCAGCATGTTGATGATGTTGATGGCAGCGAGGGACTAGCCAAAGAAATTTCTTACCAGTGGAATTCTCCCACCCTCTTAATTTGTTCCATTACCTGCTTTATAACACTACCATTGTATTAAAATCTAGCTTTTGCCTTAGCATTTTCTAGCAGCTATTGCAAATTTGCATACTCTAACATCTCTTTTACAAGTGACAAATCCATGCAATACAAGGTGTAGTTTCTTATTAGCAACTGACTAGTAAATATAGGTGGTTTTATACACAAAATCACAACCTCTAATAATAGCTACTTTACAAGCACACATATTCAGGATGTTAGTTTTCAGTTGCCCCCAAGTGATGTTTTGCAGTCATTCGTTTTTCTCTTCCTCTATCTCATTCTGCTTGGGGTATTCACAGTCAGCTCCTGTAGCTGAGGCATCAGGTTTTTCCATTCGTCTGTCCAGCTCATGGCAAGGCTTGACAAACTTTGCAGGCAGTTGCCATGGACCTGTAGGCAGGAGGACACAAATATACCCCCTCCCCCAGGTTATCAGTTCTTGAGAAGTAGACAGGTTAAACTGCACATTGTTAACTGGCCAGGAGTTTGCTGCATCATTCATCATTGCTTTTTTTTTTTTTTAATCCAAAGTCGCTCACCCTACAAACGCCGGCCTGCTCGGCAGCAGCTACAGCAGCCTGCCTGCTTCAGCAGCAACCATTAATACCTCCCAGAAACAATGCACAGATTCTGTTCCTTCATTGTTAACTGACACGTTTCCATGACCTTTGGGAGTTCAAGTCGTGGATGGGACCCCACTCTGTAAGCTGGCAATAAATAAGGTATTACAAGGCCTTTTAGCAAATGGCAATAGAAGTTGTCTTCTCCAGAAGTCTTGGCTTTCTTCAGAGTACCTGGTAGGAGATTCAGTCCCCTCTTCCACCCAGCCTTTCTAGTACTAGCAAGTTAAGGAACAAGGCTTGCACAAGATCCAAGGTGCACACAGTTCAGGTTTGAAGCTTTTAGAGCACAGGATTAGAAGGGGTGCCAGTACCATTTTGATTTGATAATCCAATGCATTATGCTTCGACATTCCACACAGGGAGGAGCTGCCAGGCTCATTTCCCCCCTCAGGCACTTTAAAACCAGGATGAATTGCAAGGGCATATGTATTCAGAATAAGAGTATAAGTTGTGTTTCTTTCCGGAGGCGTTTGATACATTATACTGCTATACTTTGAAGGGTATCGTTTGTGATGCCTTCCCAGTGATGCCAGAAGCTTCCAAAACATATGCTTAGGTGCCCTTTTCAGTATTTCTTCTCATCTAAATCAATAATTCAATGTGCTGGGTCTTTCCTATCCACTAGGAGAAGATGCACAATCTGGTAGAAGCGCCTTTCTCAAGTTATTTGTAGTAAACAGTGTATATTTCCCCATCTGCATGCCTTCAGGCCTTCCTTCCTCATAAAGAAAAGGCAAATGACTTCACAGAATGCTTAGACAGAAGTGTTCACCAGCAAACTATTTTCTAGGTGATGGATTTGCCGCTCTGCTGTAACAACCATCTGAACAGAAAGCCTTTTACTGAGGCTGAGATTGGCATGCACCCATTGAAAGCCTAAAGGAGAAGAGCATCATGGCTTGAGAGGTCCAAAAGCAGTACAGGAATTTAGGGGGAAAGCAGTGTTTCAGTTAGAGCCCATCACCCCTTGTCCTATCACTGCAGTCCCTGATGAAGAGTCCCTCTCCAGCATCCTTGTAGCCCCCTTCAGACACTGGAAGCTGCTATGAGGTCTCCACACAGCTTCTCTTCTCCAGGCTGAACAGCCCCAATGTTCACAGCCTCTGTCCCACATAAACATGCTAGAGCACAGAGTACTATAATACAAAGACCATACCAACCCAGCTACAGCCTTTCCCAGGTGTATCAGAGTACCTATCCCATGAGAGGTACACACCACCCCCCAGACCACCTAAACTACAACAAAAAGGTGTTTTGATCAGAGCTCTGTGGACTAGGATGAATTCAGGGTTAAGGGTGATGCTGCTTCCATGCATAGGCTGGCTGCTCCTGCCTCTTCCCAGAAGAGGAATGTGCTTCTCAGAACACTATTAGCAGCCTAAGGCAGCCCTTATCAAGCTTGGGTTTACATCCAGCGTGGGCATCCTCTAAGTCACACATACAAAGCTCCCTCCCTTTGCCATTCTCCCTTTTCCCCCGCACAAATGCACTTCTGTATACACATCATTTTGTGTCTCCCAGCCATCTCCCACTTGGAATGAGGGCTGCACTTCCACGCCAGCAATACTGTACAGTGTATTTACAGGGGAAATGATTATTAATGTCTATAGTTTGTTTCCCTATTGGCAGCTGGCACTTTAATTACAGAGGCAAAATGCAAACAAAACACTTGTTTGTGAAGAGGGAGACAAGAAGAAGTGTTTTGTCCCGAGGTTGATTAGATTCACTGTTTTAAAAACACCATTCAATTAGACCCATCGAGTGGAGGTTCGGGGAGGCAAAATCAATTACCCCCAGTGGAATGCAGCCAGGATGCTGCGCTTTGCTTTGTGACAGTCCCAAGGGCCCTGAGATCTGCAGTACCTACAGGTGGTCAAGGTCTCCTGCTGGTTCTCACTGAGAACGGACACTTTTAGGGGCAGCCCACCCCTGTTTCGTGATGTGTTTTAGGAAAGCTTCACACCATCTTGTTCTGCACCTGGCTCCCCACTGTGCCAGGGTTTTCCTTCGAGACCTTCCCTCTAGGAATGCAGAAAATTCACCCCTTGGTGTTCACGTTACTGATGATTATCTACGTTGTAGTTGATCTAGATTGGAAGAGAGAGCAGACTCCTCCCAAACCCCACACACAGTTGCTGGTAGTACATCTGTAGTTGTCATTGCACCCTTTTCTCTGCTGCGACTTGTCAAGTTCCATTACAAATGGGTATTGTACTCATACAGTGTTATATCCCATGTTCTATTTTATACCTGAGGCCAGACTAAATGTTCATCTTTCAGTTACCTGTGTTCAAGACCTCCATTCTTTCCTTTTTAACAGGATGTTATCCCAGTAAAAGCAGCAACCCTGCATTTTTGCAGGCCAGGACTCAAAATCCTAGAGGACTCCCTCAGCATCTTCCCTCTCCTCTGAGGATGCCGAAGCCCCACAGTAGCCAAAAGCTGGGAGTGGTGCTAGTTCTTACTAGGATTACCATCACACACAACATTAACTATGAAAACAAGCAGAGTTAATAAGTGAATTGCATTCAGATACTCAACCCACAGCCTTTTCGCCTGAATATGTCTCATATGCAGCTTCCTTCTTTCTGAAGGCCTCTTGGATGCAGGCCGGAGCACTGACCTGTTAGGTTATTCTGGTCACCCCCTCCATCCTAGCCTCTTTGAGGCTCCAATCCCATTACACTACAAGACATAGAATGCAAAATCACATCCTACATGCTGAGCTATGACAGCTACATACATATGCATCCCTAACTAAGTGTCACTCATCTGCCGCATAACTGGTGCCTTTGGTCATGCCTTTCCATCACTCAGTGCTGCACTGCACTCCTGTCACATACATGCTTAGTGTTAAACCTAAAAAGAACCTGCTTCTTAGTCATGCAACATAAGAGAGGCCAATTAAACACAGGGATAAACTGCTATCCAGGATGTCCCAGCCACTAGACACGTTATCAGTACTTCAGCAGTGCTAAAGACTCAGTCCAGTCAGTTCTGGCATCTTTGTGTAGTTCAGCACAATGTAGTCAACAAGAGGCAAAATACAGGTTTGGTTTTCACATGCAGGCTCAGCACAGACAGATTCAAGTCTTGGACTGCATCACCTTGACAAAGAGAGATGTGCAGAACTCATGATCCTGGTAACCAGAAAAAGGGCAAGAAAAGTACCCAAACAGTGCTTCCAGTTGCCTTGTGGTTATATCCCATCCTCACTGCTTTCTTCTGAGACCTACAGCACCTTAACATTGCTCCTCTATTGCCGAGCTCTTCGATCCATATAGAACCAGCAAAGCAGCTCCAAACAGACCTTCTTCTTCAACCATCAACTTCTTGTGCAGCTTCCTCACAGGCTCTGAAATCACAGCTGATCTTCAGCCTTCCTAATGTCCTCATGCAAGGCTATTCATTCCCTTGCTGTCTTCCAATTGCTTAAATGACCTTCACAGGGCTTTGGGCAGCTTAAACCTGTGCTCACCCTGCTCACCAGTCAAGTGTCCAGGCGTATAGCCCTGTACAATCCCAAAGGACTATATGCTTGGAAAATGCACCCGGAATGAGTGAGGAATGAGAATGACTTTTTCACCAGTGCTAATTTAAATGAGCACAGATCTATCCCTACCAGCTTCTCTGGTTGATGCTAAAGAGCCACCAACTCCTTTCAATAGTGTGGGCAGCAATGCATTAGGGAATCTTAGTTAAACTCAGAGTGAAAATGAGGGGTTTGATGAGGCCTTTTTGCCTCACTCCTCCTTAGGAGCATCTCAACCCATGTGAAAGCTTTTCTTAGCTAAGGGTAAATCCTATTTCCATCACCTTGAGAGCTCCTTCATTATTCCACTCCTTTCAGGCATGCGGATAGGAAGGGTTCCAATCCATTTGTGGTGCTGTCGTTTGTGACCAAGTCAGTGGGGCAGCACTATGGACCTGTCAAATTAAAGCACATTTTTCCCCTATTTCAGCTTGCTATGGATTGCAAAGCTGCAGATGTAACTCCCCAGGTAACTGACAGGAAAAACCCAGCATGAAGCTGGGGCTGTACCTTGCAAAGCTCTCTGGAATGAGACTCGTGGGGCTTTTAAAGTCAAAGAACATCTCGGCACTGGGCTGTAGTTGAGCTCATCTAAACAAAGGTCAAATGAGCTGACCCAGTGGCTGCTTGTGGTTTGTCTCAAGTCTCTCCTCAGTCATCTCGAGAATGCAGGAATCGGGATTTTTGGTCCTGTCTGGAGGCTGGCAAGAGCTCTAATTAGAAGCCAGGCCATGAGATGGTGGATTCTTGGGACTCCTTTCTAGTCCTGTCATTCTGAAATGGCCACTCTAAAATAATGCTGCCATAGTGATAAGAATAATGCTGCCATAGTGATAAGAATAATGCTTTTATTGTTGTCCTTATGGTATGTTTGCCCTTACAATTAGTGGGTATTTATGGATTAGTTACAGCTGAACATCACTAAAAAGAAGACAAAAGGACTCAAAAACCCCCAAAGAACTGAGCAATCTCATGGTTTTCTCCTGGCAACCCATGAGTCCAGATGAGAAGGCAAAAAGGGAAGAGATGTAGCACATCAACCACCTGTATGTGGGGCATCAGGACCTGCATTTCTGCCACCTCCTTCTCCTTTTCACCATCTATTAGAATAAAGGATTTAAAGCCCTTTCCATTCGCCATTCAGAATGCAACACTTCCAAAAATCAGGCTTATATATATATATAAGTATAGTATATAAGTATAAAGTATATAATATATATAGTATGATATAAAGTATATAACAAGTATATAATACAGTATGTAAGTATAAAGTAAGCATCCACCAGTCACAGGTTTGTCCTAAAGGAAAAGGCAAGTCTGAGATACAGAACTACTCTCTTTTATTCTAGATACGGTTCCTTTTGCCTTGTGAAGGGTTTAGACTGGTCATAGAAATACCTATGTTGCAGACATGAAGCTGAGCACAGATTGCACCTCAAGTGGTTCATGCTGATGACTGGAACAAGGGAATCAAAATGTGTCCCTAAATTTCAACTTCTGACAGTTTGGGTTCAGGTGGGAGACACCAAATCCTGGAACAGAAGAGGGAATTAGGTCTGGAATCTGCTCTGGTGGATAAGTCCCTGGGACAGTGCAGTAGCAGGAGGGAATTAGAACCAGAATGAGTCTGGTTTCTGAGCAACCTCAATTATCTGTTAATGGCCCAGCATTGCATGGGCAAATGTGCTCTAAATTAGTCCAAGTCCCTCTCCTGTAATATCAACCAAGCTCATCGGATGGGGGACATTTCCTGCAGGCAGGGTAAATAGTTGAAAATGCTGAAAGCTTTTTTTTGCCATCATTTCCCTCAAACTTCCAGGGCTCAGAGTGATAGCTTTAGTGCCAAACGATCCACTGCTGCAGCAGCCGGAGGTTACAGATGGCCTTGGTAAAAACCCTCATAAAGTCTATGGGCAACAGGCAAACAGGAGAGAGAAAGCACTTGCAGACAAACACTTCAGAGAGGATCCTGAATTAAAGCAGAGACGCCCGGGAGCAGGGCAAGGAAGCTTTTCACAGCCATTCATTAGTTACTCATTACTATCAACTATTAGTTGGATAGAGAATCACGCACATTCAGTTCCAAATGGGGTAGCTGAGTCAGCCCACTTGAAGTGCATCCATCAGAGCAGGGAAAGAGCTGAGCAGGCCCCAGAGGTGGCACAGAGGCAGATGTTGCTGCGTCACTGATGGACAATGAATGAGTGCCTGATCCTATTTTGAGTGCTTGATCCTATTTTTGCAGACATTCACCCTCAGTGCTCTGCTGCTGTCAGGCTGCTGCACTGCGTAACCTTTCTGCCCCCCGCAGGTCTGTGTTAATCCAGTTTGGATGAGGAACAGCACACGAGCCTCCAGCTATATGATTCCCAGCTCCCGCTTCCCACTGTTCCCTGCCCTCCATCCCTCATCCCCATCCCTCCCCATGGACCAGAAAAAGAGGTGAGCATGCAAAGCATCCTCTCTATGGGAAAATAAGGCAACTTTACTGAAGGTCAAGCCACCTGCAAGCAATGGCACTCCTCAAGTCTTCTCCCCCCTTAGAGCCTGCAGCAAGTCCTGCATCCGAGTGATGAATTCCAACAGCACCCGAACAGGGAAGTAGCAGAAGCCACTGATGCTCGAGGCCGTGGGCGCAGGCATTGTCTCCTGGACGGGGGTATGGGAGACGTGCTGGTGGCTCCATGTCGGGGGCATCGCGAAGGCGGCCGCGGAGCGGAATGTCCTCAGCTGGTAGAGGATCCACTCATGGAAGTGCTGCGTCGAGGTGTAGACCCCCGGTCTCTTGGCCCTGGCGCAGCCGCGGCCCCAGCTCGTCAGCCCCACAACCCAGTAGAAGTTGGCTCGCTTGTCCCGGCACATGAGGGGACCGCCGCTGTCACCCTATGGAGGAGAAGGAGCGGGGATGGGGATGGGTCGCCATGGCAATGCCGGAGGGGACCACCACTGTCAGCCTATGGGGATGGAAGGGTTCTCCTTCATCATTTGGGTGTGGAGAGGGATCTTCAGCATGAATTGGAGCCATAGGATGAGGGCTGATGGCATCCAACTGGAACAGGGGAGTTTGGGTTGGAGATAAAGAGAAGTTGTTCCATATGAGGGTGGTGGGACACTGGCATGGATAGGATGGAGAAGGATGGATGGGGCTTGGGGCAATCTGGTCTAATGGAAGGCGTCCCTGCCCCTTGCTTAGAACTGGATGCTTTAAGCTCCTTCCCAACCTAAGCCATTCCATGAATCCATGCTCATGACATGGTTTAGTGGTTGAATCTCAATGCTCTTAAAGCTCCAAGCTCTATGGTCCCTGCGTAGGGATGATGGACCAGGAGCTGGATGCTCTTCTGAAGCTGGGATAAAGGGGGATGCAGAGCAAGGCCCTGCAGATGGGAGAGGAGAAGGGAGCCCCAGTGGCACATCCCTACCTGGCAGGTGTCGATGCCACCCTGCGGGTACCCAGCACAGAGGTTGTGGCTCTTGAGGGCCCCTCGGTACCATTGGCTGCTATTGCAGAGCTTGACATCGATGAGGCGGACCTTGGCCTCCTGCAGGGCTGATGGGGACGATGCCCCTGCTGTGGGGAAACAAAGGGGGTCAGGATTAGGGGGACAAAGGATGGATTTGGGGGTATTGAAGGATGAGAAGCTCAATGGAAGCCATCAACAGCGCCCTATGGCCTGGGCTGCATCCCCTTTGCTCTGCATCCTCAACGTAAGGAGGACATGGAGGGACCTTCAGCGATGGGGCAAGGGGTGATGGATTCCAACTGAAGCAGGGATGCTCAGGTTGGAGAGAAGGAAACGGTGGGACACTGGGATGGGCTGGATGGAGAAGGCTGGCATACTCCATCCCCAGTCGGAGCAACCTCCAATAGACCTGGATGAGCTTTACCCTCCCTTCCATCCCATTCCATGAATCCATGACCCAGCATTCCAATGCCAATGGAGCCATCGGGCACTCACTTCTGGCTTCCCTCACGCCCCATCCGCTGACGAAGCACTCGGAGAGCTGGGATTGCCTGAGCGTCGCATCGGGCAGGCAAGCGAGCTGCACTTGGTACCCGCACTGCACCGGCTGGTCCAGCTCCAGCAAGGCGATGTCAAAGCCACCAGAGATGCCGGCGTAATATTCATGGACCACAACGTGCCGGATCCCACGCTTCTGGGTCTCGGAATTGGCCCAAGCCAGGTCCGTGACTCCGACCATCACGAACCAATCCATGGTGAAGCTGGGAGAGAGTGGAAGAGCAGGGATTAGAGCCGGAGGACAAAGGGTGATGGGTTCCGACTGGGAATTGTAGGGTGGAGATAGGGAAGGAATTTTCTGTGAGGGCGCTGGGGCACTGGGATGGGATGGATTGGAGAAGGTTTGGATGCTCCACCCCTGGCAGTGCTCAAGGCCAGCTTGGAGCAAGCTGCTGTATGGACGGCATCCCTGCCCATGGCAAGGGCTTGGAAGTGGATGACCCCAAGCTCCTTTCCAACCCAACCCATTCCATGGTCCATTCCATTCCATCCCTTTCCATTCCATCTCATTCCATGCCATTCCATTCCATTCTATGGAGAAGAGGGGTGGGAAGGAGCAACATTCCTGCTGCTTCCCAAAGGAAAGAACTGCCCCAGCGCGCCTCAGGCTCAAGGGCTGTCAAGTTGGAAGCAGGCTTCTCCTGAGAGCTCTTCCCAGTGCATCCAGGATGGGGAAGGGGACGGGATCGGAGCTGCTCCTTGGCTGTTCCCTATGGCTGGAATCCCTTCTCCCCCTTACTTTTGCCCAACGAAGCAGTGAGCAGCTGTGAGGACCCATTGCGGGGTGATGAGGGACCCCCCGCAGATGTGTGAAGAGCCGCTGGCTGTGGGGACCTGGATGCTGACCATCCATGGCCAGGCGCCCTGCTGCGCATCCACGCCTCCGACGATGCGCGACATCCCGTAGTAATCAGCCATGGGACGGGTACCGCAGGTCCCTCTGGAAGCAGAAGCCCAACGTTTGATGGTTAGGGATGAAGGGCGAGCATTGTCCCACCCTATAGGGTGCTGCAGGGAAAAGGGACCCTATGGGGTGCCCCATAGCTGCACTGTGCCACTGCATGGGGTGATGGCAAGGAAGTGGTGATCCCCAATCCCACCACCCCATTGGTGTGACCATGGTTGGGAGCAGCAGTATCTCCCTATGGAATACCAGGAGCCCCGGAGCCTGGTGCTACTCACCCACAGCTGTCCCAGGAGCCATGCACCAGCCAGGCCAATGCCAGCAGGATGAGGACACGGAGCAAAGCCTTTGCTGCCATTGCTGCTAAGGGTGACACCAAGGAGCTGCCACCGAGGAGCTGCAACCAAGGAGCTGCAACCGAGGAGCTGCTACCAAGGAGCTGCTACCAAGGAGCTGCTACCAAGGAGCTGCTACCAAAGAGCTGCAACCGAGGAGCTGCTACCAAGGAGCTGCTACCAAGGAGCTGCTACCAAAGAGCTGCAACCGAGGAGCTGCTACCAAGGAGCTGCCACCAAGGAGCTGCAACCAAGGAGCTGCTACCAAGGAGCTGCCACCAAGGAGCTGCAACCAAGGAGCTGCAACCAAGGAGCTGCAACCACCACTGTGCCCAAAGTGCAACTGCCCCAGGGATACGGGTGCTGGATGCAGGTCCCTTGGTGCTGGGGCTGATGTCATAGAGATGCAGGTTCCATGGGGCAGGTTCCATAGCGGGGGGGGAGGTGGGTCCAACGCGGGGTCCATCAGGGGTTCAGTGACTGGGGCATGGGGACATGGGGGTGGTTCTGATGGGCTTGGGGTCATCTGAATCCTTATGAGATGCTCTGGAGCTCTGTGGAATGCTCTGGAGCCCTGTAGGATGCTCTGCTTGTGGGATGCTGTGAATCCCTGTGGGATGCTCTGAACCCCTATTGGATACTCTGCTTGCGGGATGCTTTGAATCCCTATTGGATACTCTGCTTGCGGGATGCTCTGAATCCCTATGGGACACTGGAGCTCTGTGGGATGCTCTGGAGCCCTCTTGGATTCTCTGAATCCCTATGGGATGCTCTGCTTGTGGGATGCTCTGGAGCTCCCTTGTGCCACTAGCTCCTTCCTAAGATCCATACACCAGAGAACATCCACACTGCAGCACAGAGGTGTGGGATCATGGATTCATGGAATCACAGAGTCATGGAATGGGTTAGGTTGAAGGCATCTTAAAGCTCATCCAGCTCCAATCCCTGCCATGGGCAGGGACACCTTCTATAGAGCAGGACGCTCCAAGCTGCATCCAACCATGCCCGCTTTCAGGAACACCCCACAAACCCCATTCCTTCTGCCCCAATCCCTTTCCAATCCCTTCTTTTCCCCAAACACCCCCCCTCCCCCCATGCCCCCCAAATTCCATGGATTTGGCACCATTTGAACTCCCAACTCCCCTCCAAAGCTGGCTTTTAACAATAACCTGGGCCCCATTCCACCTCTTCTTGGCCCAAAGCAGAGGCTGGGAAGCTGCTTCTGGGGCAGCAACCATGTCCTTGGATCCACGCCTGCACAGAGGCTCCTGCTGCCGGATCCCACTTCCAGGCTCTGCGATTTAAGGACAACCCCTTCACCGCTCCTTTCCCCCCAAAACCTGGGATTTTGGGTGCTTTCCAGGGGGAAAAAGTGGCGGTTTTGGGATCAATGTGGGATAAATCCTCACCAGGGAACTTGCTCACCAGGGAAAGTCGCTCACCCTACAAACGCCGGCCTGCTCGGCAGCAGCTACAGCAGCCTGCCTGCTTCAGCAGCAACCATTAATACCTCCCAGAAGCCGCACTTTTGCATTAACCCTTTCATGTCTGAAATGTTAAATTGCTACCCGTTAAAAACTTTTACATGAACCCGACAACAACAACAAAAAAATACACAGAACACCGTCTGCCCTCAACACACACACACACACGTATGGGATTCCACAAGCACGCTCAACACAACTACAATATTTGAAGTACAAAATCCAGACAATCGTTATTCCCACTACAGTCCCATGTACAGAACGTGGCACAAGGACCCTGTGGAGACTTAACAGCAAACCAGCTCCGAGAAACATCATTGCAGTGCGAGGTGGCAGGCTCAACCTTAGCCGGCATCCCTGCAGAGGCTCTGCCTCCCCCACAGCGCATGGGGCTTGGGCTTTCATACTGACCAAAATGCACACTCATTCTGACACAGGTGGCCAGCCTATGTTGGAAGAAGTGGCCAGCAATATCTATAAAGGTCTCCAAAGGTCAATAGAAACCTGGACGTACTTATATTTACCAACTTCTAGTACATGAGTATCACAGAGAAACTGTATTAAATGAGTTGTATATGGGCTCCCACATCCACGGTCCATCACAGTATGCCCAATACCCCTGATAAGAGCATACGAGAGACCTTCCCACGCCCAGAAATGCACACAATAAATCTGTATCCCACCCTGGTCTTGCTTCCCTGGAGGTTTGGGGCGGGGGGTGGTTTCTTTTTCTTTTTTTTTTTTTTTTTTTACTTTAACATAAAAAAGGTTGCTCCCTTCACTTTAAGGAGGACTGAAAACATCCATAAAATGAAAGCCCTAGGCTCAAATTTCAATTCATTCAATCACTGACAAGGGGGGGGTGCTGGGGCGGTGATGACTCTTTCCAGGGTTTCACCCGTCGAGCTGGCACTCACCACAGACCGGAATCTGTAATTACACACATATAACCTCGACCAGTTAGTTTTACTTCCACAGGACCTTTCCAAATGCCGGTTTCCAAATCCTTGTACTGGACCAGGATACCTGGAGTTTTAGTCATATAACCTGAACTTAATGTCTGACCATGTATTATAGCAGGGGGGGTCATTAAAGTCTCCTGTCAATAGCACAAAATTCATAACATTTACAGCTTTCTGCATATGTTATGAATTTCTGTATAGGGGGAGGGAAAGAAGGGGGGGTGAGTGAATGAGTTACCTGACTGGGTTTAAACCACGACACCTTGCTACCAGTGTACGTCCTTCTTCCCCCGTTTTTTGTTTTTTCCAACAACTGTTTCAAAGTTTGATGTGTTCATTCAATAATAGCTTGTCCTGTAAGAGAATAGTGTCAATAGTAACATGGACATATTTCAATTTCCCAGAAGAGGGTACATGAGTCACATCCATTTGCCAAAGCTGAATAGACTGGAGGCCTCGAGGGTTGATTCCAGGGCCTATACCTACTGCTTGGCCTTGACAATCGGGACAAGATTGCACAATGCCTCGGGCATCTGTTAGGGACAGTCCAAACTGTCGAACTAACATTTTTGCTGATTGATGGAAGAATGCATGGGATGCTTGAGCTTTTGAAAGATATTTACAGAGGGTCCTGCCCATGCTGGGGCAACTAATTTATCCACTTTGTTATTGCCTTCACTAAGGCTTCCTGGAAGGCCTGAATGACTGCGAATATGCGTCATAAAATATGTACATTTACGAGTATTCACAAGGTGTAATAATGTTTTTAACAAGATTCACAACCTGTGATTAGCAACTTCTTGTAAAATTGCCCTTTCTATGCATTGAACAATGCCTACAACATATAAAGAATGGCAGACAACATTAAGAGGGGTGTCAGGCCGTCGTTGAAATACTGCAATAACAGCACATAGCTCTAGTGTTTGTAGTGAATTCTAACTTTTTGAGGCCTAATTTCAGTTCCGGAAATGATCCACCCCAGATATTTCTAAGGGGCTTCACGTTGCACCTTGTCTGGTGCAATTATCAGTCCTGCTTTCGCTAATTCTGATTGTAGCAGGTAGAGGAGATGGTCCTTGTTTAAATCTTTGCCTGCAATTAGGATATCATCCATATAGTGATAGATAACCAGGAGCCTCAACTCAGAGTGACAAGAGCCACCAAGGGAGCCTCAAGTCCTCGACAGGACCCGCCCAGGAGCCGGCAGCTCAGCTGACACCAGCAGCTGACTCACAGGGGGCAGAGCCAGGAGGAACCACAGCAGATTTAAACCAGGCATCACCAACCATTGCCGGTCAATTGGTGAGGTGAGTAGCTCGAGAGAGGACGCCTTCAACAGCTGAGCGGGGGGGAGATCAGCATCCAGGAGCCTCAACTCAGAGCGACAAGAGCCACCGAGGGAGCCTCAAGTCCTTGACAGGACCCCCCAGGAGCTGGCAGCTCAGCTGATGCGAGCATCTGACTCAAAGGGGGCGGAGCCAGGAGGAACGGCACCAGCCCTGACTGGTTAAAATCCTGCCCCAGGGAACGCGAGCGACCAGGAGCGCAGAGAACAGAGAGGGCAAACAGTGCGGGTCGAGGTAGTTCACGCGGGCAGGCGAGCGGGATGGTGAGCACTCGTCGTATGACCAGGGCCTGGTCCAGGAGCTCTGCTCTGCCTGCCCCAGCGGTGGCCAGCACAGGCACCCAGACAGAGCCAATGAGAGGGGAGGCTGCAGTGCAGAGCTCGGGGTGTAGAGAGTGCCTGCACTGGTCTTGTGAGGGGAGGGTGCACAATGGGCAGAAGCGCACTCGGTGCTCCCTGGTGGAGGTCCTCCTGCAGGAGGTGGCTGAGCTGAGGGATGCTGTCAATAGGCGGCAAGATGTCAGGGCAGCTGAGAGTAAGCAGGAATGCTTGCTCCTGGCCCAAACTGTGCAGGGGCCTTGAGCTTCACCTCTACCTCATGAAGGAAAGAAGGAGGCCGTTAACCCGGAAGCTGGGAATTAGTGACAAAAAAAAAACAACAAAAAGAAGAAGGAAAAGGACAAGGGGCTTCGCCCTAAATCCCCTGTCCCCATGCAGAACTGCTTTGATGTCCTGCAGGGGGCTAATGAGGAAATGCACTCGCACCATGAACAGCCGGCTAATGCCCTGGTAAAGAAGATCTCTACTGGTACTGCTAGGAAAAAGCAGCGGGTCATAATAGTAGGGAACTCTACACTGAAAGGGACAGAAGCTCTCATCTGCCTTTCAGACCCCGTCTCAAGGGAGGTGTGTTGCCTACCGGTGGCACAGATCAGGGATGTGGCAGAGAGGCTGCCTGCTCTAGTAAGTCCCACGGACTATTACCCACTTCTGGTGATACATGTGGGTGCTAGGGATATAGACAGTAGTAGCCTGGGGAACATAAAGAAGGACTACAGAGCCCTGGGGGAGGTGGTTAGGGGCTCTGGAGCCCAGGTAGTCTTTTTGTCAATTCTCCAGGATACAGGGGAGGACCTAAAAAAAGCTAGGAGGATTAGCCAGGTTAATAAATGGTTAAAAGGGTGGTGTCATAGTCAGGGGTTTGGGTGTCTTGAACACGGGACCCAAGTTTGTAGGCCAGGTCTAGTGGGGGCTGGTGGAGCTGGTCTGATGATAAAGAAGGGAAAGAACAGTTTTGGTAGGAGGCTTGCCAGGCTGGTCAAGGAGGCTTTAAACTAGATGTGTTGGGGGAGGGGGGCATCATTCCATCCCAACACACCCAGTCAGTTGCCAGAACCTATAATAAATGCTTGGAGCAATGTAGAGATGTCCCAGCCACTCCAGCCAGTGATCCGGCTTCATTTGGAGCTCAGCTCAGATGCCCCTATACAAACGCACGGAGCATAGGGAACAAACAAGAGGAGTTAGAGATGTGTGCACGTCTACGGGGGTATGATATAATGGGAATCACAGAAACATGGTGGGATGGCTCCTATGACTGGAGAGTTGGAATGGAAGGTTACAGGATTTTTAGAAAACACAGGCCTGGCAGGCGGGGAGGGGGAGTTGCCCTTTATGTTAGGGATAGGCTGGAGAGTATGGAACTCTGTCTGGGGACAGGTGAGCAGTCCACAGAGAGTTTGTGGGTCAGGGTTAAAGGGAATATAGCTATGGGAGACATTACTGTGGAGATCTGTTACAGACCGCCTGATCAAGGAGAACCTGCGGATGAAGCACTCTATAGACAGATAGCAAAAGCCTCACACTCACAGGCCCTTGTTCTCATGGGTGACTTCAACCACCCTGACATCTGTTGGAAGGACGGTACAGCCCGGCACAAGCAATCCAGCAGGTTCCTCGATTGTGTAGAAGACAGCTTCCTTCTGCAATAGAGGAGCCAACAAGGAGAGGTGCCATGCTTGACCTCGTGCTCACCAACAGGGAAGGGCTCATTGGAAATGTGACGCTCCAGGGCAGCCTTGAATGCAGCGATCATGAGATGGTCAAATTTGAGATCCTCAGGACAGTGAGAAGAGTGTGCAGCAAGCTCACTGCCCTGGACTTCAAAAGAGCAGACTTTGGCCTCTTCAGGAACCTGCTTTAGTAAGGATCCATAGGATATAGCCCTAGAGGGCAGGGAGGCCCAAGACCGTTGGTTGATATTCAAGGATCACCTGCTACAAGCTCAGGAGTGTTGCAACCCGACCAGAAGGAGGTGCAGCAGGAAGGCCAGGAGGCCTGATTGGATGGATAAGGAGCTCCTGAGGAAAATTCAAATGAAAAAAAGAGGCTTTATAGTAAGTGGAAGCAAGGACAGGCGGCCTGGGAAGTGTACAGGGATGTTGTCTGGGAAGCTAGGGACCAGGTTAGGAAAGCAAAGGCTCAGTTAGAATTAAACTTAGCTAGGGGAATTACAGATAACAGGAAGGGATTCTACAGGTATGTATCAAATAAAAGACAGACTAGGGAGAATGTAGGCCGCCTCAGGAAGCTCTCAGGAGAACTGGCTACACAGGATTTGGAGAAGGCTGAGGTTCTGAACGACTTCTTTGCCTCGGTCTTCACTGGCAAAGGCTCTGACCACACCACCCAAGTCTTGGAAGGCAGATGCAGGGACTGTGAGAATGAAGACCTTGCGCCCACTGTAAGAGAGGAACTGGTTTGAGACCATCTTAAAAATCTGAACGTGCACAGGTCCATGTGTCCTGATGAGATCCATCTGAGGGTCCTGAAGGAGCTGGCGAATGAAGTTGTGAAGCCTCTGGACATCATATTTGAGAAATCATGGCAGTCAGGTGAAGTTCCCGACAACTGGAAAAAGGGAAATATAACCCCCATTTTCAAGAAGGGGAAAATGGATGACCCAGGGAATTACAGAGCAGACAGTCTCATCTCTGTGCCTGGCAAAATCTTGGAGCAGATTCTCCTGGAAGGCATGCTAAGGCACATGAAAATCAACAAGGTGCTTGGTGACAGCCAGCATGGCTTCACTAAGGGGAAATCCTGCCTGACCTATTTGGTGGCCTTCTATGATGGGGCTACAGAACTGATGGACAGGGGTAGAGCAGTTGACGTCATCTACCTGGACTTGTGCAAAGCGTTCGACACTGTCCTACACAACATCCTTGTCTCTAAATTGGAGAGACATCAATTTGATGGATGGACCACTCAGAGGATAAAGAACTGGCTGGATGGCCGCACGCAAAGAGTTGTGGTCAATGGCTCAATGTCCAGCTGGAGGCCAGTAATGAGTGGCATCCCTCAGGGATCGGTGTTGGGACCGGTCTTGTTTAACATCTTCATTGCTGACATGGACAGTGGGATTGAGTGTGCCCTCAGCAAGTTTGCCGATGACACCAAGCTGTGTGGTTCGGTTGATACCCTGGAGGGAAGGAATGCCATCCAGAGGAACCTTGACACGCTTGTGAGGTGGGCTGATGCCAACCTCATGAGGTTTAACCATTCCAAGTGAAAGGTCCTACATCTGGGTCGGAGCAATCCCAGGCACAGCTACAGGTTGGGCAGAGAAGAGATTCAGAGCAGCTCTGCAGAGAAGGACTTGGGGGTGTTGGTTGATGAGAAAATGAACATGGGCCGGCAGTGTGCGCTTGCAGCGCAGAAAGCCAACCATATAATGGGCTGCATCAAAAGGAGCGTGACCAGCAGGTCGATGGAGGTGGTCCTGCCCCTGTACTCTGCTCTTGTGAGACCTCACCTGGATCATTGTGTGCAGTTCTGGAGTCCTCAACATAAAAAGGACATGGACCTGTTGGAACAAGTCCAGAGGAGGCCACGAGGATGATCAGGGGACTGGAGCACCTCCCGTATGAAGACAGGCTGAGGAAGTTAGGCCTGTTCACCCTGGAGAAGAGAAGGCTGCGTGGAGACCTCATAGCAGCCTTCCAGTATCTGAAGGGGGCCTATAGGGATGCTTGGGAGGGACTCTTCATTAGGGACTGTAGTGATAGGACAAGGGGTAACGGGTTAAAACTTAAACAGGGGAAGTTTACATCGGATATAAGGAGGAAATTCTTTCCTGTTAGGGTGGTGAGGCACTGGAATAGGTTGTGAATGCTCCATCCCTGGCAGTGTTCAAGACCAGGTTGGATGAGGCCTCGGGTGATATGGTTTAGTGTGAAGTGTTCCTGCCCATGGCACAGGGGTTGGAACTAGATGACCTTAAGGTCCTTTCCAACCCTAACTATTTTATGATTCTATGATTCTATAACAGATTTTTGCAGTTTTTGTCAGATCGGTTGCAATGCCCAGGCAACATACAGTTGACAAATAACAGGAGAATTTTTCACACCTTGAGGTAAAACAACCCATTCATATCTCTTAGCAGGCTCTCCTTTGTTAATTTCTGGGACAGAGTAAGCAAATTTTTCATAATCGCTTGGGTTTAGAGGAATTGTGAAAAAACAGTCTTTAAAATCAATGATTATTAAATCCCAATCCTGAGGTATCATTGAAGGGCTAGGAAAGCCATGTTGCAAAGCAGAGACATTCAATTGTCTTGTGGCCAAATTTGTCACATTTAATACATTTATCTTCAAAACCAGTAACACCAGCCTGAGGGGGGCAGGTTGCTGAACTAATTTTCTTTACAGTACACTGTGGTTTATTAAATGTCCCATCCATCCACAATTATAACATCTCATACCTTTAGTACCCCCACAATCACCCTGACCTTGTTATAGAAGGGGGTTAACAGCAGTGGTGAAGGCAGTAGCCATGTATCCAGCCTTTTCCTCTGCTGTGCCCACTTTAGAACATGCATCCATCATCTCCTGAAGACCAGCAGATTTTGGCAAAACCTGCAAAATACGCTTACAAGCGGGGTTAGCATTTTCCATAGCCAGAGACACAAGCATCGAATCTGTAGCATTAGATGCCAGATCAATATACTTTCCAATAGCCTCTGTCAATCTGTCAATAAATTGCATATATGGCTCAGTGGGTCCCTGCTTTACTGACGTATGTGAAGGATTAGGTTTTCCCGCTTCTGGCACAGCTTTCAGAGCAGCTAAAGCCAATTGCTGTGCTAGCTGTAAAACTTCAGTTTTCACATGAGCTTGTACTCCATCAGGGTGAAATTGTCCCTTTCCCAATCACATTTCAGATGAAACACTGTGCAAAGGGTGATGAGGATTACACTCTGAATTCTCATCTGCAGCTCTTGCACCAAGCTCCTCAAATCCACTTTTAAAATGTAGGAGCTGCGAAGGAGTTAATAAAATTACAGCCGCTCTGAGACAATCATTTGGAGTTAGAACATTACTAGAAAAGAAAGCAGATAGCATTTGCTATGTATATGGGGAAGACAACCCATACTGAGTAATTGCTCCCTTAATTTCTTTCATAGCTTTCCAGTCCATAGGAGTCCAGACAGGCTGTCCCTGAGTATTTGTAATAACAGGGAATGCAGTGGGAACATCTATCAGTAAAATAGTACTGTCTGTGATTGCATCCTGAGTGCAGCCTCGCCATCTAATGGCACTCAGATTAACTTTATTAGATGTAGGAGTCAGTGGTAACGGCACATGAAACCGTGGAGCGACAGCAGTGATGATGACACCGTTGCAAAGCTAATTGTGTGCTGAAGATTCCCAGCACCAGCTTTCCCTCTTGGCTCTTCGGCGGTGGGATCAGAGGCCAAACGTTCGTGCTCTAAACACTGTGCTGCTGGGCAGTAGAGGGCAAGCTCTGTAGAGGTTGCCTTCAAATGCACTTTCTTGTATGAAAGTGAGCAGTGACAGCACTGATAGAGGTGCCTTTGCAAACCTCACTGTGTGCTGAAGATCCCCAGCACCAGCTTTCTCTCTGGGCTCTTCAGCTGTGTGAGCAGAGGCCTAAAGTTCACGCCCTACGCACTGTGCTGCTGGGCAGCTGAGAGCGAGCTCCGGAGAGTTACGATTCAAGTAGTCTTTTCGGTATGAAACCGAAGATTGAGAGCAATGATGGCGACACCGTTGTAAAGCTGCCTGTGTGCTGAAGAGGCCCAGCACCAGCTTTCCCTCCTGCCTCTTCGGCTGTGGGAGCAGAGGCCAAACGTTTGTTCTCTACTCACTGTGCTGCTGGGGCCCCTAGAGCAAGCTCCGGAGAGGTTGCATACAAATGCACTTTCAGGTATGAAAGTGAGCAGTGACAGCAATGATGGTGGCACCGTTGAGAAGGTGACCGTACGCTTAAGGGGCCCAGCAGCAGCTTTCCCTCCTGGCTCTTTGGCTGTGAGAACAGAGGCCAAACGTTCATGCTCGACTCACTGCACTGCTTGGCAGCCAAAAGCAAGCTCTGGAGAGGTTGCATTCAAATGGACTTTTAGGTATGAAACCGAGGAACAACTGCAATGATGGTGACACCGTCACAAAGCTGACTATGTGCTGAAGTGGCCCAGCACCAGCTTTTGCTCCTGGCTCTTCGACTGTGGGAGCAGAGGGCAAACATTTGTGCTCTACTCAGTGTGCCACTGGGCAGCCGAGAGCGAGATCTGGAGAGGTTGCATTCAACTGCACTTTTAGGTTTGAAACTGAGGAGTAACATCAATGTTAGTGAGACCGCTGCAAAGATGACTGTGCTCTGAAGATGCCCAGCACCACCTTTCCCTCCTGGCTGTTCGGCTGTAGGAGCAGAGACCAAACGTTCGTGCTCTACTCACTGTGCCGCTGGGCAGCTGAGAGCGACCACCAGCGAAGTTGAATTCTAATGAACTTATAGGTATGAAACCGAGGAAAGACTGTGATGATGGAGCACAGTTTCAAAGCTGACTGTGTCCTGAAGATGCCAAGCACCAGCTTTCCCTCCTGGCTCTTCTGCTGTGGGAGCAGAATCAAAACGTTCCTGCTGTACTCACTGTGCTGGTGGGCAGCTGAGAGCGACCACCCGAGAATTCGTATTCAAATGGACTTTTAGGTTTGAAACCGAGGAGAGACTGCAATGATGGTGACACCGTTGCAAAGCTGACTGTGTGCTGAAGAGGCCCAGCACTAGCTTTCCCTCCTGGCTCTTCTGGTGTGGGAGCAGAGGCCAAATGTTCATTCTGTGCTGACTATGTTGCTGCGCAGCAGAGAGCAGGTCCGGAGAGATTGCATTCAAATGCTTTTCATGTATGACAGTGAGCCGTGAAAGCAATGATGGAGGCAGCTTTGCAAAGCTGACTGTGTGCTGAGGATCACTAGCACAAGTTTCCCTCCTGGCTCTTCGGCTGTGTGAGCAGAGGCCAAGCGATCATGCTCTGCTCACTTTTACATCCGGGCAGCAGATGGTCTGGATAGGTTGCATTCAAATGGACTTTTACGTATGAAACCGAGGAGCGACAGGATTGATGTTGAAAGAGTTGCAAAGCTGACTGTGTGCTGAAGATTCCCAGCACCAGCTTTCCCTCCTGGCTCTTCTGCTGTGGGAGTAAAGAACAAAAGTTCATGCTCTACTCACTGTGCTGCTGGGTAGGCGAGAGCAAGTTCCGCAGATGTTGCATTCAAATGCACTCTCAGATATGAAAGTGAGCAGCGAGAGCAATGATGGAGGCACCGTTGCAAAGCTGACTGTGTGCTGAAGATCACTCGCAACAGCTTCCCCTCCTGGCTCTTCAGCTTTGGAAGCAGAGGGCAAACATTCGTGCTCCCCTTGCTGTGCTGCTGGGCCCCCTAGAGCAAGCTCCGGAGAGGTACAATTCAAATGGACTTTTACGCATGAAAGTGAGCAGTGTCAGGAATGATGGTGACACCGTTGTAAAGCTGCCTGTGTGCTGAAGATCCCAGCACCAGCTTTCCTTCCTGGCTCTTCTGCTGTGGCAGTAAAGAATGACCGCTCCTGCTCTACTCACTGGGCTGCTGGGCAGCAGAGTGCAGGTTTCAGAGAGCTTGTATTCAAATGCTCTTTCAGGTATGAAAGGGAATGGTGACCACAATGATGGTGACACACTTGAAAGCTGACTGTGAGCTGAAGATTCCCAGCACCAGCTTTCCCTCGTGGCTCTTCAGCTGTGGGAGCAGAGGCCAAACATTCATGCTCTACTCAGTGTGTTGCTGGGCAGCAGAGTGCAGGCTCCGGAGAGGTTGCATTCAAATGCACTTTCATGTATGACAGTGAGCAGTGAAAGCAATGATAGAGGAACCGTTGCAAAGCTGCCTGTGTGCTGAAGAGGCCCAGCACCAGCTTTCCCTCCTGGCTCTTCTGCTGTGGGAGCAGAGGCCAAACGTTCGTGCTCTACTCACAGTGCTGCTGGGCAGCTGAGAGTGACCAACCGAGAACTTGTATTCAAATGGTCTTTTAGGTATGAAACCAAGGAGAGACTGCAATGATGGTGACACCGTTGCAAAGCTGACTGTGTGCTGAAGAGGCCCAGCACCAGCTTTCCCTGCTGGTCCTTCTGCTGTGGGAGCAGAGGCCAAACGTTCATTCTGTGCTGACTGTGTGCTGCGAAGCAGAGAGCAGGCTCTCGACTGATTGCATTCAAATACTTTTCGTGTATGAAAGTGGGCAGTGAAAGCAATGATGGAGGCACTGATGCAAAGCTGAGTGTGTGCTGAAGAGGCCCAGCATCAGCTTTACCTCCTGGCTCTTCTGCTGTGGAGCAGAAGACAAACGTTCGTGCTGTACTCACTGTCCTGCCTGGCAGCTGACGGCAACCACCCGAGAATTTGGATTCAAATGGACTTTTAGGTATGAAACCGAGGAGAGACTGCAATGATGGTGGCACCGTTGCAAAGCTGACTGTGTGCTGAAGAGGCCCAGCACTAGCTTTCCCTCCTGGCTCTTCTGGCGTGGGAGCAGAGGCCAAACGTTCGTGCTCTACTCACAGTGCTGCTGTGCAGCTGACAGCGACCACCTGATAATTTGTATTCAAATGGCCTTTTAGGTATGAAACCGAGGAGAGACTGCAATGATGGTGACACCATTGCAAAGCTGACTGTGTGCTGAAGAGGCCCAGCACCAGCTTTCCCTGCTGGCCCTTCTGCTGTGGGAGCAGATGCCAAACGTTCATTCTGTGCTGTGTTGCTGTGCAGCAGAGTGCAGGTTCTGGACTGATTCCATTCAAATGCTTTTCATGTATGAAAGTGAGCAGTGAAAGCAATGATGGAGGCACCGATGCAAAGGTGATTGTGTGCTGAACAGGCCCAGCACCAGCTTTCAATCCTGGCTCTTCTGCTGTGGGAGCAGAGGCCAAACGTTCGTGCTGTACTCACTGTGCTGCCTGGCAGCTGAGGGCAACCACCCGAGAATTTGTATTCAAATGGACTTTTAGGTATGAAACCGAGGAGAGACTGCAATGATGGTGACACCGTTGAAAATCTGACTGTGTGCTGAAGAGGCGCAGCACCAGATTTGCCTCCTGGCTCTTCTGCTGTGGGAGCAGAGGCCAAACGTTCATTCTGTGCTGACTGTGTTGCTGCGCAGCAGAGAGCAGGCTCCGGTGAGATTGCATTCAAATGCTTTTCATGTATGACAGTGAGCAGTGAAAACAATAATGGAAGCACCGATGCAAAGCTGACTGTGTGCTGAAGATGCCCAGCACCAGCTTTCCCTGCTGGCTCTTCTGCTGTGGGAGTAAAGAACAAAAGTTCATGTTCTACTCACTGTGCTGCTGGGTAGGCGAGAGCAAGCTCCGCAGATGTTGCATTCAAATGCACTCTCAGATATGAAAGTGAGCAGTGAGAGCAATGATGGAGGCACCGTTGCAAAGCTGACTGTGTGCTGAAGATCACTCGCAACAGCTTTCCCTCCTGGCTCTTCAGCTTTGGAAGCAGAGGGCAAACATTCGTGCTCTCCTCGCTGTGCTGCTGGGCCCCCTAGAGCAAGCTCCGGAGAGGTACAATTCAAATGGACTTTTACGCATGAAAGTGAGCAGTGTCAGGAATGATGGTGACACCGTTGTAAAGCTGCCTGTGTGCTGAAGATCCCAGCACCAGCTTTCCCTCCTGGCTCTTCTGCTGTGGCAGTAAAGAACGACCGCTCCTGCTCTACTCACTGGGCTGCTGGGCAGCAGAGTGCAGGTTTCAGAGAGCTTGTATTCAAATGCTCTTTCAGATATGAAAGTGAATGGCGACAGCAATGATGGTGACACACTTGAAAGCTGACTGTGTGCTGAAGAGGCCCAGCACCAGCTTTCCCTCGTGGCTCTTCAGCTGTGGGAGCAGAGGCCAAACATTCATGCTCTACTCAGTGTGTTGCTGGGTAGCAGAGTGCAGGCTCCGGAGAAGTTGCATTCAAATGCACTTTCATATATGGCAGTGAAAGCAATGATGGAGGCAACGTTGCAAAAGTGCCTGTGTGCTGAAGAGGCCCAGCACCAGCTTTCCCTCCAGGCTCTTCTGCTGTGGGAGCAGAGGCCAAACGTTCGTGCTCTAATCGCTGTGCTCCTGGGCAGCTGAGAGCAAGCTCCGGAGAGGTTGCATTCAAATGGACTTTTAGGTATGAAACCGAGGAGCGACAGAAATGATGGAGGCACCGTTGCAAAGCTGACTGTGTGCTGAATATTCTGAGCACCAGCTTTCCCTCCTGGCTCTTCGGCTCTGGGAGCAGAGGCCAAACATTCGTGCTCTACTCACTGTGCTGCTGGGCAGCCGAGAGCAAGCTCCGGAGAGGTTGCATTCAAATGGAATTTAGGAATGAAACCGAGGAGCGACAGCAATGATGGAGGCACCGTTGCAAAGCTGACTGTGTGCTGAAGATGCCCAGCACATGCTTTCTCTCCTGGCTCTTCGGCTCTGGGAGCAGAGGCCAGACGTTTGTGCTCTAATCGCTGTGCTCCTGGGCAGCCGAGAGCAAGCTCCGGAGAGGTTGCATTCAAATGGAATTTAGGTATGAAACCGAGGAGCGACAGCGATGATGGTGACAGTGTTGCAAAGCTGACTGTGTGCTGAAGATGCCCAGCACATGCTTTCCCTCCTGGCTCTTCGGCTCTGGGAGCAGAGGCCAGACGTTCGTGCTCTACTCGCTGTGCTCCTGGGCAGCCGAGAACAAGCTCCGGAGAGGTTGTATTCAAGTGGACTTTTAGATATGAATCCGAGGAGCGACAGCAATGACGGAGGCACCGTTGCAAAGCTGACTGTATGCTGAAGATGCCCAGAACATGCTTTCCCTCCTGGCTCTTCAGCTCTGGGAGCAGAGGCCAGACATTCTTGTTCTACTCGCTGTGCAACTGGGCAGCCAAGAGCAACCACCAGAGAAGTTGGATTCAAATGGACTTCTAGGTATGAAACCAAGGAGTGACAGCAATGATGGAGGCACCGTTACAAAGCTGACTGTGTGCTGAAGATTCTGAGCACCAGCTTTCCCTGCTGGCTCTTCAGCTGTGGAAGCAGAGGCCAAACGTTCGCGCTCTACTCACTGTGATGCTGGGTAGCCGAGAGCAAGCTCTGGGGAGGCTGCATTCAAATGGACTTTTAGGAATGAAGCCAAGGAGCGACAGCAATGATGGTGACAGTGTTTCAAAGCTGACTGTGTGCTGAAGATTCTGAGCACCAGCTTTCCCTGCTGGCTCTTCGGCTCTGGGAGCAGAGGCCAAACATACGTGCTCTACTCACTGTGCTGCTGGGCAGCCGAGAGCAAGCTCCGGAGAGGTTGCATTCAAGTGGATTTTTAGGTATGAAAATGAGGAGCGACAGCAATGATGGTGACACCGTTGCAAAGCTGACTGTGTGCTGAAGATGCCCAGCACACGCTTTCCCTCCTGCCTCTTCGGCTCTGGGAGCAGAGGCCAGACGTTCGTGCTCTCCTCACTGTGCTGCTGGGCAGCCGAGAGCAACCAGCACAGAAGTTGGATTCAAATGGACTTCTAGGTATGAAAGTGAGGAGTGACAGCAATGATGGAGGCACCGTTGCAAAGCTGACTGTGTGCTGAAGATTCTGAGCACCAGCTTTCCCTGCTGGGTCTTCGGCTCTGGGAGCAGAGACCAAACCTTCGTGCTCTTCTCGCTGTGCTGCTCGGTAGCCGACTGCAAGCTCCGGAGAGGTTGCATTCAAGTGGACTTTTAGGTATGAAACCGAGGAGCGACAGCAATGATGGTGAGACTGTTGCAAAGCTGACTGTGTGCTGAAGATGCCCACCACATGCTTTCCCTCCTGCCTCTTTGACTCTGGGAGCAGAGGCCAGACATTCGTGCACTAATCACTGTGCTCCTCGGCAGCCGAGAGCAAGCTCCGTAGAGTTTGTATGCAAATGGACTTTTAGGTATGAAACCGAGGAGTGACTGCAATGATGGTGACACAGTTGCAAAGCTGACTGTGTGCTGAAGATTCTGAGCACCAGCTTTCCCTCCTGGCTCTTCGGCTCTGGGAGCAGAGGCCAGACGTTCGTGCTCTAATCGCTGTGCTCCTGGGCAGCCGAGAGCAAGCTGTGGAGATTTTGTATGCGAATGAACTTTTAAGTATGAAAGTGAGGAGTGACAGCAATGATGGAGGCACAGTTGCAAAGCTGACTCTATTCTGAATATGCCCAGCACATGGTTTCCCTCCTGGCTCTTCGGATGTGGGAGCAGAGGCCAGACGGTTGTGCTCTACTCGCTGTGCTGCTGGGCAGCCAAGGGCAACTTCCAGAGAAGTTGGATTCAAATGGACTTCTAGGTATGAAAGTTTGGAGCGACAGCAATGATATATTTAATACACATATTTAACACACTATTTACATATTCAATACACTCCAGCTCAGTGTATTTCAGACCAGGCCAGTTTTATCCTGTCCAGCTCAATATAATTCCAGTCCAGCTCATTTTAACTCATTCCAGACCAATTTAACCCAGTCCAGAACAGTTTAATCCAGTCCAGCTCAGTTTGATCCAGCCCAGCCCAGTTTAACCCAGTCCAGCCCAGTTTAATCCAGTCCAGAACAGTTCAATCCAGCCCAGCCCACTTTAACCCAGTACAGATATATTTAATACACTCCAGCTCAGTATAATCCAGAACAGCCCAGTTTAACCCAGTCCAGCCCAGTTTAACCCAGTCCGGCTCAGTTTGATCCAGCCCAGCCCAGTTTAACCCAGTCCAGACCACTTTAATCCAGTCCAGCTAAATTTAATCAAACCCATCCCAGTTTAACACAGTCCAGCCTAATTTTACCCTGTCCAGACCAGTTTAATTCAGTCCAGCTCAGTTTGATCCAGCCCAGCCCAGTTTGATTCACTCCAGCCCAGTTTAACCCAGTCCAGCCCAGTTTAATCCAGTCCAGCTCAGTTCAATCCAGCCCAGCCCAGGTTAGTTCACTCCAGCACAGTTTAACCCAGCCCAGCCCATTTTAACCCAGTCCAGCCCAGTTTAATCCAGTCCGGCTCAGTTTAATCCAGTCCAGCCCTGTTTAATCCAATCCAACCCAATTTAACCCGGTTCAGCCCAGTTTAATCCAGTCCAGCCCAGTTTAATCAAGTCCAGCTCAGTTTAACCCCATCCAGCCCAGTTTAATACAGCGTTAGAGTTAGGCCTCGTTTAGCCTAGCCTGCCTTAGATTACCCTAGCCTATCCTAGCTCTGCCTGGGTTAGATTAGATTAGGGGGTTAGGTTTTGGATTAGGTTTATGGTTAGGATTAGGGTAAGAGTTAGGGTCAGATTATTCTGGGCCGGATTAACCCCGGGTCAGATTATCCCGGGTCAGATTATTCCGGGTCAGATTATCCCGGGTCAGATTATCCCGGGTCAGATTAGATTAGCCTAGTCAAATTAGACTCCATTGAAATGCTAAGTTCTCCATTGAGACACTAAATTCTCCATTGAAATGCTTAGTTCTGCTTTGAAACGCTAAGTTCTCCAGTGAAACGCTAAACTCTCCATTGTAATGCTAGGTTCTGCATTGGAAGGCTAAGTTCTGCGTTGAAATGCTAAGTTCTGCAATACGAGACTAAGTTCTGCATTAAAACGCTAAATTCTGCAATAAGAGACTAAGTTCTGCATTGCAACACTAAAGTTCTCCATTGAAATGCTATGTTCTGCATTGAAATGCTAAGTTCTGCAATACGAGACTAAGTTCTCCTTTGATACACTAAAATACTCCATTGAAACACTAAGTACTTCATTGAAACGTTAAGTTCTGAAATGAAACAAGAACTTCTCTATTGAAACCCTCAGTTTTGCATTGAAACGGTAAGTTATCCATTGAAACGCTGAGTTCTGCAGTGAAATACTAAATTCTGCATTCAAACACTAGGATCTGCATTGAAATGCTATGTTCTGCTTTGAAACGCTACATTCTCCATTGAAACTATAACTTGTCCATTGAAATGCTACGTTCTCCAAGCACACACAAAGTTCTCCAGTTAGACGCAAGGACCACCAGTTAGACACTAGGATCACCAGTTAGACACTAGGATCACCAGTTAGACACTAAGTTCTCCTTTGAGACAATACGTTCTCCAATTAGACACTAATTTCTAAAAACTTTTAAGTTGTAAAAGCATCCAAATTCTAAAAAGAGTTTAAATTGACAACCCACGTTCAAGGCAAAGACAAAAGCCCAAAGCCTAGAACTGCCCACACACGCTTGCACGCATCTATATATGCTCACACACGTACCAAACTCATTCCCCTGCCGCCGGCCTCACGGGTCCAAAATCCACCTCCACTCTTCCCTTCCGACACCTACCCCTGCCTCGCTGAGAATAAATACACGGGCACCGCGCTCCTGGGAACATCCTAAACACCCTGCCTGCCAAAACCCCGTCCCTGCACCGAACATTGCTTAAACAGAAGCGTTGACAAATGTCACCTCGCAGACCAGACGGGATCGGGGAAAAAATCCCCTACCGGTAAAGGGAGAAAAACAACACCCCCATTCTGCGATTTTTTGTTTCTAAATATCTCAAAATCTGAAAAGGGAAAACATTTTAAATCGACAACCCACGTCCCACCCATACACACAAGCCCTAAAAAGACAACAACCCACAAACTAACACTGACATGCATTCTAAAACTACCACCACCATTCAGAAACTAAGACCAGCATTCTAACACTAAGTCATGCATTCTAAGACTGATATGCACTCTAAGACTAACACCAGCATTCTAGCACTAAGACATTCATTCGAAGCCTAACAGCGGCATTCGAAGCCTAACAGCGGCATTCGAAGGCCAATACCAGTAACATTTACTAATTAACTAAGTTCATGTAAGGTCACATCATACACTTCATTTAAATGCATTTACATACATAAATGACATCATTCACATTTTACAATGCATCCTCAGACGCTTTACTACTTACACAAGATGCTCGACAGGTAGCATGCTTTGTCACATAACCATCATCAGACGTCCTTTACACACGGCAATGCAGCCTTCCATTTGACACGGACAGCTTTCCTGCCTCTGAAATCTTCTGCATGCTGCAAATTGCCATCAAGAAACAGAAGGAGCTCCTCTGCAATCTACAGGTCCTCAACACACTAACCTGCAGACAAAAATACATTTCTCTCAGTATCATTACAATATGACCTCTAAACATCCTACCCTCTCTTTATTTTTCTCTATATCTGCAAAGCTAACTATGTGCACCCAATAGACAACACTCACTGCACCAAAACATACTTAACCACCACCTCCAACCCTATATGAGACAGCAACTTAAGGGCTGCCACACCAACTCTCACATGTTCTTTCCTAATACAAAACAACACCCCCCCCAGCCTGGTGTCAGGAATTCTCAGCAACTAAATTCCCTGAAGCCTCAAAATTACCCTGCCTGAAAACCCCGTACCTGCACCGACCGCCACTCAACCATAGGCAGTGACGAACGTCACCTCCCAAACTGGCTGGAAGCAATAAAAAAAAAAAACAACTTGGGGAGGAAAAGAAAAAAAATCCCATGTCTGTGATTTTAGTTTCTAAACATCTAAAGACCTGGAAACGACAAATATTTTAAATGTACAACCCACGTCCCACACACACAAGCCCTAAGCCTAGAAACGCCCACACATGCTTCCACACATCAACATATTGTCACTCGCATGAAAACTGGCTGCTGACACCACAAAGTGACTCACTTGGTACCCTCACTCAGCTCAACCCTCCTCCATCAGCCTCTCACACGGGGCTAACCATTAAGCCATCTGCGAGAACAACCGGGCCTTCTTCACAGCAACGCCAAGCAAAAGCTTATTCTGCCTCTAAGTCTCAGCCCGAGCTCACACTGACCTGCAGGTTTGACAGGCATACACAGACTCTGATTCAGACAATCTCAACACAGACCCTCACACCCTCTGGCTCAGACACTCACTCGACATAGACTTTCACGCCCACTCCCAAGCAGACTCTCTGTCCCCTACTCATTAACTACAAGCTTATTCTCAGAGCTCTCCTGTCCATTCACCCAGCTCAGCAAGAGGAGAGAACCACACTGTCAATATAAAACCCCACCACCTACGTTCCACAGTTCAAGAATTCCAGCTGACAGAAAACCAGAGACAAGCAGAAAACTCACTGCTAGCTTATTAATACAGAAAACTATACAGATAGCAAAGCATGCTTCTCATGGTTCCTTATCTTACCAACCCCAAGGACCCCGGGAAGACCATCGGCAAACCAGCTCCAACAATCGTCATGGCAGTGCCAGGTGGCAGGCCCAACCTTAGCGGGCGTCCCCGCGCAGGCAACCTTCACCTGCCTGGGATGAGCTTCTGCCTCCCTCACACAGCATGAGGCTTGGGCTTTCATACTCACAAAAACGCACGCTCATTGCTACGCAGGGGGCCAGCCCACGTCGCAAGAAGCGGCCAACCGTATCTAGGAAGGTCTCCCAGGGTCAGGACTACTCCAGGCGGTTCTAAAGCACAACTCTCTGGCTAGGAACCAAAGCTGGAATTTTTGAGGAGCACGCAAAGCAGAATACTTCAAGAAGGAGCCAAAGAGGACAAACAGTACTTTCTATCTTTGTGTGTTTCACCAAGGACCATTACCCATAGTCCCTGACATGACACCCCAGACTTGAGCGCCACAAACGGCACCTTTTCATCCTGGCATTTAAGTCTCAGGCACTACCTATGCTAAAACTGACCATTTCCCTCCCAGGCACCTCCAAGCATGTTCTCAGACATTCTGGTTCAAATACTACATTGGAATGCTACATCTCAAACCCTTCCTGCCATTCTGACATTGTCCCCCACCCCTTCGCCTCTTAAAGGAGTCACTCTACTAAGCGTCCATAGTTCCACGGGTCTCGAGGCAGCCTTCCTGCTCAGAATTCCCACGGCAGACACCAGCCATGTTTCAGCCACTGCCAAGTTCCTCTTCATCATGTGCCAGAAACAAAGAAATAATGGGTAACATGCTGCGCAGGCCGTCATCTCCACCACCCCAGCCATCGATGCCAGCCTCTTCTGTAACTCTACTTTGCCTTCTTAGTATTATGTTCACCTTCTACTAATCTACTACAAAATACTATGCTGGGCTTCTCCTCCCCTCCAGGACCTAGGAGTACTATAGAGAGAATCGACCATGGTGCTTGCAAAGAGTGATGGACCCCCAAAACCACTATTGTTACCTCTCTGCCTCACCTCAAACACTCATCTGACTTCAGAGATAGAAGGGAGGACCTGCAATAACAAACATAAGTACTGAACCCTTTGCCATGTTATTCTCTGCTCTGAGGCACCACTCACGCAGACAAGCCTTCTACCTTCTCCCAGCCCTCCGCAGTTGGCAGCTTGACCTCTCTCGAGTTACTTGTGGCACCTAAAAACAAAATTGAAACAAGCACACACAGAGAGAAAAATAGAAGCTGCAGCCGACCCTGAAATAAGTTACTACTTGAGTGTTTCAAGCATAGCTCACCTTGACTGAGTCCTCTGAATGTTAGTTTTCAGCTAGACAGTGAGAGTGAGTTTGAGCCAGGGAGCCTTATCCAAGTAGTTTGAACCAGAACTTCTGTGATACAGTCAGTAAGAGATTTATGTGGATGTATGAGCCAGTCAGTGTCAGACTGAGCCTAAGTGAGTGTGAGGCAAAATCTGAGCCAGAGTGTGTCTGTGCAATTTAAACGCGAGTATGAGTGTGAACCAGTCTGTGTGAGAAGGAACCTGTGTGGTCTCCGAGTCTTGAATGTGAGTTAAACCACAGAAAGAAAGCCAGAAAATGAAAGCTGGGGAGCAGCCAATGAACCAGAGGCAGGTAAAATAAGACCCAGCTGTGGATTGTTAGGGTGTTTTTATCCCAGCTGGGGGTTTGCCCCACCCCTAACTCAGGGCACTAAGGGAAGGGCTGTGGGGGACATTCTCACTCCATAACACAGTCAAGCTGTAGCAGCCCTACCCATGTAAGCTCATGCTGCAAAGTAACCCCCTGTCTTCCCCTCAGCCCCATGCTACACTTCAAACCCCTTCCTGCCCTCCTGACCTTGTCTCTCACCCTGCAGTCCCAAGCAGCAATCCTTCTACTTAACTTCCATAGTGCCATGGGTCTCATGGATGCTCAGGACACCCACATCAAAGTCTTGGGATCTTGCCCCAGCTCCAAGTTCCTCTGTCTAACCTGCAACAAACAAAGGAACCAACAGGAACACCCTGTGCTGGCCGCCATCATCATCACCACCACCCCACCCACCAGTACTGACCTAGTCTGTAACAGCCCTCTTCTTCCTTCAAAGCTCCTCAACATTATGTTTTCCTGTTCCAATCCCATAGTAGAGTCCAACACTGAGCCTCTCCTTCTCTCCAGGTCCTAGGAGTACAATAGAGACAAATGACCACAGTGCTTAGAAAAAGTGCCCAACCTCACAACCCTTCTCCTTGCCTCCCTGACTCACCTCAAGCACTCATCTGACTCCAATGGAAGAAGGCAGGCCCTGCAACACCAAATACAAATATTGAACCCCTTTGCCATGCTCTTCTCAAATCTAAATCACCAAACACACCCAGACAACCCCCTTACCTTCTCACAGCCCTCCTCAGTTTGCAGCTTCACCTCTCTGGAGTTATCTGCAATACCTACAAAAGAAATGGAAACAAGGACACACAAAGAAATATAGAAGCTGCACCCTTGCCTCAGCAACTATCATTTCTCTCTCCTGTCATTTCACTACTCATCCACTAAACTTCAAAGGTTTTCCATCCCTTTATTCCAACATGTACACCCCTTGGAAAACACTAACAAGAAGTAAAAAATACAGTTTTATGAAAATGACAAGACCATGAAATAAGTTGTTACTTGGGTGTTCTAAGCATGGCTGACCCTGGCTAAATAACCTCAATGTCTTTTTTCACTTAAAGTGTGAAAGCAAGTCTGAGCCAGGGAGTCTGTGTTAGTCTCAATGTATAACTTGTATGAATGTGTGAGTCAGTGAATGCCAGCTTGAGCCCAAGTCTCAGCTGGAGTGTCTGTGCAGTTTAAATACATGAGACTGAACCAGCCTGTGTGGAAAGAAACCCATGTGAATCTGAGCCCCAAAATCTGAGACAAAAAAAAAACTATGTGGTCTGAAACCAAATATAATTCAAAATCTAACAGAAAAAAAGTGAAGCTATGTAGTTTGCAAATTCTGAATGCAAATTTAAAGCAAAAAAATAAAGCCAAAAAAGTTCAAACCACAAAGCAACCAAGAAACAAAACCCACATTAAAAAGATCCAGCTGTACCTTGTCAGGCTGTTTTTATCCTAGCTGGTAATTTGCCCCACCCCTGAGCCAGGGAATTGAGGGAGGGGTTCTGGGTAGGGCCTGGGGTATATAAGGCGCAGCTTTGAATCAAAGGGGCTTTTTTAAAGTTGGGCTCTTGCCAAGGTAAGGTTTCTGGGGTGTTTTGTGTTTTTAAAGTTTTCTGTTTTGTTTTTGTAATTTTTTACAATTTTTTTTTTTAGGTCTAAGTTTTAAGCTGCCGGAATATTTAGGTGTGTATATGCTACTAAAGTCTTTTGTGCTGTGTTTTTCTTTGAGATGTAATTGGTGGTACTAAGCTAAGTGTTTTTTTTCTGTTGTTTTCAGCTACAGAAATAATTGCAGAAGTTGGTATTGGTTTATGTTCTCATTAATGGTAGATTGTTTCTGTGCTTTTTTGCATGTTGTGGTTACTGAATAAATATACAGGTTACATGACTAAGAGTTTTTATAAGAATGCTTTTGGGTCTGTGGTATTATAAAAGCTAAGTTCAATGCTTAGGTTTACAGAACACTAAAAGGGAATACTATTATTGTTTTGGGATGAGGCTCTTAAAGAAATGGTGGTATTTGGTAGAGAAAGGTCTAAGAATGGTTTATAGTCAGCTCTTTCATTATGTTAAAAGTCTAAAGCATAGGAGAGGCTGGTTCTTTACAGTCTGCATGTAGTTAAGATTTCAGAGTATTTCTCTTTATTTGTTTGCTTTTAAAATCTTATATGGCTACAATGTTGTTTTTATTTTTTCCTGTTCTTATGGCAGATGAGAGAAATGAATTGGGTGGATGCTGTAAACACTCAGGTGTCTAGTATGGGACCCCTGAGCAATAAGTATTATTTGAGACTTAGGTTGCTATAAAATCTAAGCAGAAAGACTACTTTTTGGCAGAAGAGGGATGGGGAACAGCATCAGAATAGCAGGAATAGGTCTGAAATGTGCCATAAAGATGACAAAAATGAAATGGGATTTTTTATAGCACCATCTCATAGTGGGCAGGGTAGTACAGCTTGACAGTTTCAATGAGTGCATTTGATTGTTATCTGTGTTGTCACTTCCACATCACTACTAAAACTAAACATGGTAAGCCTGTTGTTTGGACTTGTTCTTCATATTCTGATTGATTACATTGGCTATTTAAAAGTGGGCTATGTATTTCTTTTCAGTACTTACAAGAGTTCAGAAAAGAACAGATTTTGCTACAGACAACACAGCAACTGTCTTCTGGGGCACTGCTCCAGTGTCCTTTTCCGGTTCTGAAAAGGAGAGGGTTTGCTTTAGAGTGTGGTGACTCAGTGTTCAGAAGAACAGAGCAAAGGACTTCACTTTTGTGCTAGATATTGCAGGTCTTGCCCTGGACCTCTGGAGTCAGCTGAGAGCTTGTGGTGAGTCAGGGAGGTAAGGAGAGGGATTGTGGGCTCGGTGACTTTTGCAAGAATCGTGGCCATTGGATTTTTTTGCTCTTGTAGGGCATGGAGAGCAGGAGACGCTTGGAATCAGGCTTTGGGACAGGCGAGGCCAGTGTTGAGGAGCTTTGGAGGAGCCCGAGGGTTGGTAAGGAACAGGCCGGGCGGGATGGCTGGGGGGGTGGAGATGAGGGCCACCACAGGCTGTTCCCTGGTTTTGGTTTGTTTCTGGCAGATGACAAAGAGGAACTTGTCAAGGTCTGCAGCATGGCTGGCGTCTGCCGTGGGAGTTGTGAGCAGTGAGGTTGCCTCGAGACGCGTGGGACTATGCACGCTAAGTAGAGGGAGTCTTTGGCGAGGCGAGGGGCTGGGGCACAGTGTCAGAATGGCAGGAAGGGCTTTGAGACGTAGCCTTCCCGTGTAGTATGTGAAGCAGAATGTCTGAGAAGACGCTTGGGAGGTGCCTGAGAGGGGAATGGTCAGTTTCAGCGTAGGTAGTGCCTGGGAGTTAAATGCCAGGATGAGAAGGTGCCGTTAGTGGGGCTTAAGTCTGGGGTGTCGTGTCAGGAGCAGTAGGTAACGGTCCTTGGTGAACCAGGCAAGGGTGGGAAAGTAGTGTTTGTTGCCTTTGGCTCCTAGCAGAGAGTTGCGCTGTGGCTGCTTCAGGCGAAGTCCAGCTTTGGTTCCTAGCCTGAGAGTTGTGCTTTAGAACTGCCTGGAGAAGTCCTGACCCTGGGAGACCTTCCTAGATACGGTTGGCCGCTTCTTGCGACGTGGGCTGGCCCCCTGCGTAGCAATGAGCGTGCGTTTTTGTGAGTATGAAAGCCCGAGCCTCATGCTGTGTGAGGGAGGCAGAAGCTCATCCCAGGCAGGTGAAGGTTGCCTGCGCGGGGACGCCCGCTAAGGTTGGGCCTGCCACCTGGCACTGCCATGACGATTGTTGGAGCTGGTTTGCCGATGGTCTTCCCGGGGTCCTTGGGGTTGGTAAGATAAGGAACCATGAGAAGCATGCTTTGCTATCTGTATAGTTTTCTGTATTGATAAGCTAGCTGTGAGTTTTCTGTTTGTCTCTGGTTTTCTGTCAGCTGGAATTCTTGAACTGTGGAACGTAGGTGGTGGGGTTTTATATTGACAGTGTGGTTCTCTCCTCTTGCTGAACTATGTGAATGGACAGGAGAGCTCTGAGAATAAGCTTGTAGTTAATGAGTCGGGGCCAGAGAGTCTGCTTGGGAGTGGGCGTGAAAGTCTATGTCGAGTGAGTGTCTGAGCCAGAGGGTGTGAGGGTCTGTGTTGAGATTGTCTGAATATGAGTCTGTGTATGCCTGTCAAACCTGCGGGTCGGCGTGAGCTTGGGCTGAGACTTAGAGGCAGAATAAGCTTTTGCTTGGCGTTGCTGTGAATAAGGCCTGGTTGTTCTTGCAGATGGCTTGGTGGTTAGCCCCGTGTGAGAGGCTGATGGAGGAGGGTTGAGCTGAGTGAGGGTACCAAGTGAGTCACTTTGTGGTGTCAGCAGCCAGTTCCAGTTGATTCTCCTGGGGGTGCTTATCTTATGCCTGGCTGTGTGTTTTTAAATCGGTAGGTGTGGAGCAAGGAGCGAAGCGGAGCTGGGTGCCCCAGAGCTGTCCTGCACTCAGTGAGTTCCGCTTAGCAGACTGCAGCAGCGAGTGAGTGAGTGAGCGTCTTGAAGCTTTTGTGAAATGAAAACCAGCTCTTCCTGTTGTGTTCTGCAGGCGGTGCGTGGGCTCAAAGAAGAGGAGGGAAGCAGAGCAAAGGCCAGCGGAGGAGTAGCAGAGCGACGGGAGAGGGGGCTTCCGGAGGGGAGGGTGTGACTTTGAACCCTCTCTCAGGGTTTGTCTGTTTGCCTTTGTGTTTCAGGTGCCGCAGGTAAGTCGGGAGAGGTGAAGGGGCCAAGTGGGGAGGGCTGTGAGGAAGTAAGGGTTTTGTGTGCGTGTGCGGTAGCTTAGAATTGAGAAGAAGGTGTTCAGTGCTTTTAGTATTTGTGTTTGGTATTGCAGGTCTTGCCCTGGACCTCTGGAGTCGGCTGAGAGCTTGTGGTGAGTCAGGGAGGTAAGGAGAAGGATTGCGGGCTCGGTGACTTTTGCAAGAATCGTGGCCATTGGATTTTTTTGCTCTTGTAGGGCATGGAGAGCAGGAGACACTTGGAATCAGAGTGTGGAATGGCTTTGGGACAGGCGAGGCCAGTGTTGAGGAGCTTTGGAGGAGCCCGAGGGTTGGTAAGGAACAGGCCGGGTGGGATGGCTGGGGGGGGTGGAGATGAGGGCCACCACAGGCTGTTCCCTGTTTTTGGTTTGTTTCTGGCAGATGACAAAGAGGAACTTGTCAAGGTCTGCAGCATGGCTGGCGTCTGCCGTGGGAGTTGTGAGCAGTGAGGTTGCCTCGAGACGCGTGGGACTATGCACGCTAAGTAGAGGGAGTCTTTGGCGAGGCGAGGGGCTGGGGCACAGTGTCAGAATTCAGGAAGGGCTTTGAGACGTAGCCTTCCCATGTAGTATGTGAAGCAGAATGTCTGAGAAGACACTTGGGAGGCGCCTGGGAGGGGAATGGTCAGTTTCAGCGTAGGTAGTGCCTGGGAGTTAAATGCCAGGATGAGAAGGTGCCGTTTGTGAGGCTTAAGTCTGGGGTGTCGTGTCAGGGGCAGTAGGTAACGATCCTTGGTGAACCAGGCAAGGGTGGGAAAGTAGTGTTTGTTGCCTTTGGCTCCTCGCAGAGAGTTGCTCTGTGGCTGCTTCAGGCGAAGTCCAGCTTTGGTTCCTAGCCTGAGAGTTGTGCTTTAGAACTGCCTGGAGAAGTCCTGACCCTGGGAGACCTTCCTAGATACGGTTGGCTGCTTCTTGCGACAAGGGCTGGCCCCCTGCATAGCAATGAGCGTGCGTTTTTGTGAGTATGAAAGCCCGAGCCTCATGCTGTGTGAGGGAGGCAGAAGCTCATCCCAGGCAGGTGAAGGTTGCCTGCGCGGGGACACCCGCTAAGGTTGGGCCTGCCACCTGGCACTGCCATGATGATTGTCGGAGCTGCTTTGCCGATGGTCTTCCCAGGGTCCTTGGAGTTGGTAAGATAAGCAAACATGAGAAATGTCCTTTACTGTATCCTTTGCTAGTTCCATCATTTCTGATATTATTAAGCTTGTGGAGTGTTCTATGTTTGTCTCTGGTTTTCTGTCCCCTGGAATTTTTGAACTCCGGAACATCTGTGGTGGTTTTTTATAATCACAGTGTAGTTTTCTACCTTTGATCATGTGTGTGACCGATAATATTTCTCATCGCCTATGTTTGAGCAACTGTCCGTGCAGGGACGTAGTTTTGGCAGCCAGGGTGTTTAGGATGTTCCTGGGAAGACAGTTCCCGCTGATTTATTCCAGCAAGGCAGAGGTAGGCTTGGCAGGGACGAGCGGAGGCAGAGTTTGGGCCAGTGTGAAAGGCATCAGGGTGTTTCATTTTTCATGCGAGTGACGATATGTAGATGTGTGGAAGCATGTGTGGGCGTTTCTAGGCTTAGGGCTTGTGTGTGTGCGTGGGACGTGGGTTGTACATTTAAAATATTTGTCGTTTCCAGGTCTTTAGATGTTTAGAAACTAAAATCGCAGACATGGGATTTTTTTTCTTTTCCTCCCCAAGTTGTTTTTTTTTTTTTTTATTGCTTCCAGCCAGTTTGGGAGGTGACGTTCGTCACTGCCTATGGTTGAGTGGCAGTCGGTGCAGGTACGGGGTTTTCAGGCAGGGTAATTTTGAGGCTTCAGGGAATTTAGTTGCTGAGAATTCCTGACACCAGGCTGGGGGGGGTGTTGTTTTGTATTGGGAAAGAACATGTGAGAGTTGGTGTGGCAGCCCTTAAGTTGCTGTCTCATATAGGGTTGGAGGTGGTGGTTAAGTATGTTTTGGTGCAGTGAGTGTTGTCTATTGGGTGCACATAGTTAGCTTTGCAGATATAGAGAAAAATAAAGAGAGGGTAGGATGTTTAGAGGTCATATTGTAATGATACTGAGAGAAATGTATTTTTGTCTGCAGGTTAGCGTGTTGAGGACCTGTAGATTGCAGAGGAGCTCCTTCTGTTTCTTGATGGCAATTTGCAGCATGTAGAAGATTTCAGAGGCAGGAAAGCTGTCCGTGTCAAATGGAAGGCTGCACTGCCGTGTGTAAAGGACGTCTGATGATGGTTATGTGACAAAGCATGCTACCTGTCGAGCATCTTGTGTAAGCAGTAAAGCGTCTGAGGATGCATTGTAAAATGTGAATGATGTCATTTATGTATGTAAATGCATTTAAATGAAGTGTATGATGTGACCTTACATGAACTTAGTTAATTAGTAAATGTTACTGGTATTGGCCTTCGAATGCCGCTGTTAGGCTTCGAATGAATGTCTTAGTGCTAGAATGCTGGTGTTAGTCTTAGAGTGCATATCAGTCTTAGAATGCATGACTTAGTGTTAGAATGCTGGTCTTAGTCTCTGAATGGTGGTGGTAGTTTTAGAATGCATGTCAGTGTTAGTTTGTGGGTTGTTGTCTTTTTAGGGCTTGTGTGTATGGGTGGGACGTGGGTTGTCGATTTAAAATGTTTTCCCTTTTCAGATTTTGAGATATTTAGAAACAAAAAATCGCAGAATGGGGGTGTTTTTCTCCCTTTACCGGTAGGGGATTTTTTCCCCGATCCCGTCTGGTCTGTGAGGTGACATTTGTCAACGCTTATGTTTGAGCAATGTTCGGTGCAGGGACGGGGTTTTGGCAGGCAGGGTGTTTAGGATGTTCCCAGGAGCGCGGTGCCCGTGTATTTATTCTCAGCGAGGCAGGGGTAGGTGTCGGAAGGGAAGAGCGGAGGTGGATTTTGGACCCGTGAGGCCGGCGGCAGGGGAATGAGTTTGGTACGTGTGTGAGCATATATAGATGCGTGCAAGCGTGTGTGGGCAGTTCTAGGCTTTGGGCTTTTGTCTTTGCCTTGAACGTGGGTTGTCAATTTAAACTGTTTTTAGAATTTGGATGCTTTTACAACTTAAAAGTTTTTAGAAATTAGTGTCTAATTGGAGAACGTACTGTCTCAAAGGAGAACTTAGTGTCTAACTGGTGATCCTAGTGTCTAACTGGTGATCCTAGTGTCTAACTGGTGGTCCTTGCGTCTAACTGGAGAACTTTGTGTGTGCTTGGAGAACGTAGCATTTCAATGGACAAGTTATAGTTTCAATGGAGAATGTAGCGTTTCAAAGCAGAACATAGCATTTCAATGCAGATCCTAGTGTTTGAATGCAGAATTTAGTATTTCACTGCAGAACTCAGCGTTTCAATGGATAACTTACCGTTTCAATGCAAAACTGAGGGTTTCAATAGAGAAGTTCTTGTTTCATTTCAGAACTTAACGTTTCAATGAAGTACTTAGTGTTTCAATGGAGTATTTTAGTGTATCAAAGGAGAACTTAGTCTCGTATTGCAGAACTTAGCATTTCAATGCAGAACATAGCATTTCAATGGAGAACTTTAGTGTTGCAATGCAGAACTTAGTCTCTTATTGCAGAATTTAGCGTTTTAATGCAGAACTTAGTCTCGTATTGCAGAACTTAGCATTTCAACGCAGAACTTAGCCTTCCAATGCAGAACCTAGCATTACAATGGAGAGTTTAGCGTTTCACTGGAGAACTTAGCGTTTCAAAGCAGAACTAAGCATTTCAATGGAGAATTTAGTGTCTCAATGGAGAATTTAGCATTTCAATGGAGTCTAATTTGGCTAGGCTAATCTAATCTGACCCGGGATAATCTGACCCGGGATAATCTGACCCGGAATAATCTGACCCGGGGTTAATCTGACCCGGGGTTAATCCGGCCCAGAATAATCTGACCCTAACTCTTACCCTAATCCTAACCATAAACCTAATCCAAAACCTAACCCCCTAATCTAATCTAACCCAGGCAGAGCTAGGATAGGCTAGGGTAATCTAAGGCAGGCTAGGCTAAACGAGGCCTAACCCTAAAGCTGTATTAAACTGGGCTGGACGGAGTTAAACTGAGCTGGACTTGATTAAACTGGGCTGGACTGGATTAAACTGGGCTGGACCGGGTTAAATTGGGTTGGATTGGATTAAACTGAGCCGGACTGGATTAAACTGAGCCGGACTGGATTAAACTGGGCTGCACTGGGTTAAACTGGGCTGGGCTGGGTTAAACTGTGCTGGAGTGAACTAACCTGGGCTGGGCTGGATTGAACTGAGCTGGACTGGGTTAAACTGGGCTGGAGTGAACCAAACTGGGCTGGGCTGGATCAAACTGAGCTGGACTGAATTAAACTGGTCTGGACAGGGTAAAATTAGGCTGGACTGTGTTAAACTGGGATGGGTTTGATTAAATTTAGCTGGACTGGATTAAACTGAGCCGGACTGGATTAAACTGGGCTGGACTGGGTTAAACTGGGCTGGGCTGGATTAAACTGTTCTGGACTGGGTTAAATTGGTCTGGAATGAGTTAAACTGAGCTGGACTGGAATTATATTGAGCTGGACAGGGTAAAACTGGCCTGGTCTGAAATACACTGAGCTGGAGTGTATTGAATATGTAAATAGTGTGTTAAATATGTGTATTAAATATATCATTGCTGTCGCTCCAAACTTTCATACCTAGAAGTCCATTTGAATCCAACTTCTCTGGACGTTGCCCTTGGCTGCCCAGCAGCACAGCGAGTAGAGCACGACCGTCTGGCCTCTGCTCCCACATCCGAAGAGCCAGGAGGGAAACCATGTGCTGGGCATATTCAGAATAGAGTCAGCTTTGCAACTGTGCCTCCATCATTGCTGTCGCTCCTCACTTTCATACTTAAAAGTTCATTTGCATACAAAATCTCCACAGCTTGCTCTCGGCTGCCCAGGAGCACAGCGATTAGAGCACAAAAGTCTGGCCTCTGCTCCCAGAGCCGAAGAGCCAGGAGGGAAAGCTGGTGCTCAGAATCTTCAGCACACAGTCAGCTTTGCAACGGTGCCTCCATCATAGCTGTCGCTCCTCACTTTCATACCTAGAAGTCTATTTGAATCCAACTTCTCTGCTGGTTGCTCTTGGCTGCCCAGCAGCAAGGCGAGTAAAGCACGAACGTCTGGCCTCTGCTCCCAGAGCCGAAGAGCCTGGAGGGAAAGCTGGTGCTCAGAATCTTCAGCACACAGTCAGCTTTGCAACTGTGTCAACATCATTGCAGTCACTCCTCGGTTTCATACCTAAAAGTCCATTTGCATACAAACTCTACGGAGCTTGCTCTCGGCTACCGAGGAGCACAGTGATTAGTGCACGAATGTCTGGCCTCTGCTCCCAGAGTCAAAGAGGCAGGAGGGAAAGCATGTGGTGGGCATCTTCAGCACACAGTCAGCTTTGCAACGGTCTCACCATCATTGCTGTCGCTCCTCGGTTTCATACCTAAAAGTCCACTTGAATGCAACCTCTCCAGAGCTTGCACTTGGCTATCGAGCAGCATCACAGTGAGTAGAGCGCAAACGTTTGGCCTCTGCTCCCAGAGCCGAAGAGCCAGGAGGGAAAGCTGGTGTTCAGAATCTTCAGAACACAGTCAGCTTTGCGACAGTGCCTCCATCATTGCTGTCGCTCCTCACTTTCATACCTAGAAGTCCATTTGAATCCAGCTTCACTGCTGCTTGCTCCTGCCTACCGAGGAGCACAGCAATTAGTGCACAAACGTCTGGCCTCTGCTCCCAGCGCCGAAGAGGCAGGAGGGAAACCATGTGCTGGGCATCTTCAGCACACAGTCAGCTTTGCAACGGTGTCACCATCATTGCTGTCGCTCCTCGGTTTCATACGTAAAAGTCCACTTGAATACAACCTCTCCGGAGCTTGCACTTGGCTACTGAGCAGCACAGTGAGTAGAGCACGAATGTTTGGCCTCTGCTCCCAGAGCCGAAGACCCAGCAGGGAAAGCTGGTGCTCAGAATCTTCAGCACACAGTCAGCTTTGCAACAGTGCCTCCATCATTGCTGTCGCTCCACACTTTCATACCTAGAAGTCCATTTGAATCCAACTTCTCTGCTGGTTGCTCTTGGCTGCCCAATTGCACAGCGAGTCGAACAAGAACGTCTGGCCTCTGCTCCCAGAGCTGAAGAGCCAGGAGGGAAAGCATGTGCTGGGCATGTTCAGCATACAGTCAGCTTTGCAACAGTGCCTCCATCATTGCTGTCGCTCCTCGGTTTCATACCTAAAAGTCCATTTGAATGCAACTTCTACGGAGTCTCCTCTCGGCTGCCCAGCAGCCCAGTGAGTAGAGCACGAACGTCTGGCCTCTTCTCCCAGAGCCGAAGAGCCAGGAGAGAAAGCATGTGCTGGGCATCTTCAGCACACAGTCAGCTTTGCAACGGTGCCTCCGTCATTGTGGTCGCTCCTCAGTTTCATACCTAAATTCCATTTGAATGCAACCTCTCCGGAGCTTGCTCTCGGCTGCCCAGCAGCACAGTGAGTAGAGCACGAATGTTTGGCCTCTGCTCCCAGAGCCAAAGAGCCAGGAGGGAAAGCTGGTGCTCAGAATCTTCAGCACACAGTCAGCTTTGCAACGGTGCCTCTATCATTTCTGTTGCTCCTCGGTTTCATACCTAAAAGTCCATTTAAATGCAACCTCTCCGGAGCTTGCTGTCAGCTGCCCAGGAGCACAGCGATTAGAGCACGAACGTTTGGCCTCTGCTCCCATAGCAGAAGAGCCAGGAGGGAAAGCTAGTGCTGGGCCTCTTCAGCACACAGGCAGCTTTGCAACGTTGCCTCCATCATTGCTTTCACTGCTCACTGTCATATATGAAAGTGCATTTGAATGCAACTTCTCCGGAGCCTGCACTCTGCTGCCCAGCAACACACTGAGTAGAGCATGAATGTTTGGCCTCTGCTCCCACAGCTGAAGAGCCACGAGGGAAAGCTGGTGCTGGGCCTCTTCAGCACACAGTCAGCTTTCAAGTGTGTCACCATCATTGCTGTCACCATTCACTTTCATATCTGAAAGAGCATTTGAATACAAGCTCTCTGAAACCTGCACTCTGCTGCCCAGCAGCCCAGTGAGTAGAGCAGGAGCGGTCGTTCTTTACTGCCACAGCAGAAGAGCCAGGAGGGAAAGCTGGTGCTGGCATTCTTCAGCACACAGGCAGCTTTACGACGGTGTCACCATCATTCCTGACACTGCTCACTTTCATACCAGAAGTCCATTTGAATTGTACCTCTCCGGAGCTTGCTCTAGGGGGCCCAGCAGCGCAGCGAGGAGAGCACGAATGTTTGCCCTCTGCTTCCCAGGCTGAAGAGCCAGGAGGGAAAGCTGGTGTGAGTGATCTTCAGCACCCAGTCAGCTTTGCAACGGTGCCTCCATCATTGCTCTCACTGCTCACTTTCATATCTAAGAGTGCATTTGAATGCAACATCTGCGGAGCTTGCTCTCGCCTACCCAGCAGCACAGTGAGTAGAACATGAACTTTTGTTCTTTACTCCCACAGCAGAAGAGCCAGCAGGGAAAGCTGGTGCTGGGCATCTTCAGCACACAGTCAGCTTTGCATCGGTGCTTCCATTATTGTTTTCACTGCTCACTGTCATACATGAAAAGCATTTGAATGCAATCTCACCGGAGCCTGCTCTGCTGTTCAGCAACACAGTCAGCACAGAATGAACGTTTGGCCTCTGCTCCCACAGCAGAAGAGCCAGGAGGCAAATCTGGTGCTGGGCCTCTTCAGCACACAGTCAGCTTTTCAACGGTGTCACCATCATTGCAGTCTCTCCTCGGTTTCATACCTAAAAGTCCATTTGAATCCAAATTCTCGGGTGGTTGCCCTCAGCTGCCAGGCAGCACAGTGTGTATAGCATGAACGTTTGGCCTCTGCTCCCACAGCAGAAGAGCCAGGAGGGAAAGCTGGTGCTGGGATTCTTCAGCTCACAGTCAGCTTTCAAGTGTGTCTCCATCATTGCGGTCACCATTCCCTTTCATACCTGAAAGAGCATTTGAATACAAGCTCTCTGAAACCTGCACTCTGCTGCCCAGCAGCCCAGTGAGTAGAGCAAGACCGGTCATTCTTTACTGCCACAGCAGAAGAGCCAGGAGGGAAAGCTGGTGCTGGCATTCTTCAGCACACAGGCAGCTTTACAACGGTGTCACCATCATTCCTGACACTGCTCACTTTCATGCCAGAAGTCCATTTGAATTGTACCTCTCCGGAGCTTGCTCTAGGTGGCCCAGCAGCACAGCGAGGAGAGCATGAACGTTTGCCCTCTGCTTCCAAAGCTGAAGAGCCAGGAGGGAAAGCTGTTGCGAGTGATCTTCAGCACCCAGTCAGCTTTGCAACGGTGCCTCCATCATTGCTCTCACTGCTCACTTTCATATCTAAGAGTGCATTTGAATGCAACATCTGCGGAGCTTGCTCTCGCCTACCCAGCAGCACAGTGAATAGAGCATGAACGTTTGTTCTTTACTCCCACAGCAGAAGAGCCAGGAGGGAAAGCTGGTGCTGGGAATCTACAGCACACAGTCAGCTTTGCAACTCTTTCAACATCAATCCTGTCGCTCCTCGGTTTCATACGTAAAAGTCCATTTGAATGCAACCTATCCAGACCATCTGCTGCCCGGATGTAAAAGTGAGCAGAGCATGATCGCTTGGCCTCTGCTCACACAGCCGAAGAGCCAGGAGGGAAACTTGTGCTAGTGATCCTCAGCACACAGTCAGCTTTGCAAAGCTGCCTCCATCATTGCTTTCACGGCTCACTGTCATACATGAAAAGCATTTGAATGCAATCTCTCCGGACCTGCTCTCTGCTGCGCAGCAACATAGTCAGCACAGAATGAACATTTGGCCTCTGCTCCCACACCAGAAGAGCCAGGAGGGAAAGCTAGTGCTGGGCCTCTTCAGCACACAGTCAGCTTTGCAACGGTGTCACCATCATTGCAGTCTCTCCTCGGTTTCATACCTAAAAGTCCATTTGAATCCAAATTCTCAGGTGGTCTCTCTCAGCTGCCCAGCAGCTCAGTGAGTACAGCACGAACGTTTTGATTCTGCTCCCACAGCAGAAGAGCCAGGAGGGAAAGCTGGTGCTTGGCATCTTCAGGACACAGTCAGCTTTGAAACTGTGCTCCATCATCACAGTCTTTCCTCGGTTTCATACCTATAAGTTCATTAGAATTCAACTTCGCTGGTGGTCGCTCTCGGCTGCCCAGCGGCACAGTGAGTAGAGCACGAACGTTTGGTCTCTGCTCCTACAGCCGAACAGCCAATAGGGAAAGGTGGTGCTGGGCATCTTCAGAGCACAGTCATCTTTGCAGCGGTCTCACTAACATTGATGTTACTCCTCAGTTTCAAACCTAAAAGTGCAGTTGAATGCAACCTCTCCAGATCTCGCTCTCGGCTGCCCAGTGGCACACTGAGTAGAGCACAAATGTTTGCCCTCTGCTCCCACAGTCGAAGAGCCAGGAGCAAAAGCTGGTGCTGGGCCACTTCAGCACATAGTCAGCTTTGTGATGGTGTCACCATCATTGCAGTTGTTCCTCGGTTTCATACCTAAAAGTCCATTTGAATGCAACCTCTCCAGAGCTTGCTTTTGGCTGCCAAGCAGTGCAGTGAGTCGAGCATGAACGTTTGGCCTCTGTTCTCACAGCCAAAGAGCCAGGAGGGAAAGCTGCTGCTGGGCCCCTTAAGCGTACGGTCACCTTCTCAACGGTGCCACCATCATTGCTGTCACTGCTCACTTTCATACCTGAAAGTGCATTTGTATGCAACCTCTCCGGAGCTTGCTCTAGGGGCCCCAGCAGCACAGTGAGTAGAGAACAAACGTTTGGCCTCTGCTCCCACAGCCGAAGAGGCAGGAGGGAAAGCTGGTGCTGGGCCTCTTCAGCACACAGGCAGCTTTACAATGGTGTCGCCATCATTGCTCTCAATCCTTGGTTTCATACCGAAAAGACTACTTGAATCGTAACTCTCCGGAGCTCGCTCTCAGCTGCCCAGCAGCACAGTGCGTAGGGCGTGAACTTTAGGCCTCTGCTCACACAGCTGAAGAGCCCAGAGAGAAAGCTGGTGCTGGGGATCTTCAGCACACAGTGAGGTTTGCAAGGGGACATCTATCAGTGCTGTCACTGCTCACTTTCATACAAGAAAGTGCATTTGAAGGCAACCTCTACAGAGCTTGCCCTCTTCTGCCCAGCAGCACAGTGTTTAGAGCACGAACGTTTGGCCTCTGATCCCACCGCCGAAGAGCCAAGAGGGAAAGCTGGTGCTGGGAATCTTCAGCACACAATCAGCTTTGCAACAGTGTCATCATCACTGCTGTCGCTCCACGGTTTCATGTGCCGTTACCACTGACTCCTACATCTAATAAAGTTAATCTGAGTGCCATTAGATGGCAAGGCTGCACTCAGGATGCAATCACAGACAGTACTATTTTACTGATAGATGTTCCCACTGCATTCCCTGTTATTACAAATACTCAGGGACAGCCTGTCTGGACTCCTATGGACTGGAAAGCTATGAAAGAAATTAAGGGAGCAATTACTCAGTATGGGTTGTCTTCCCCATATACATAGCAAATGCTATCTGCTTTCTTTTCTAGTAATGTTCTAACTCCAAATGATTGTCTCAGAGCGGCTGTAATTTTATTAACTCCTTCGCAGCTCCTACATTTTAAAAGTGGATTTGAGGAGCTTGGTGCAAGAGCTGCAGATGAGAATTCAGAGTGTAATCCTCATCACCCTTTGCACAGTGTTTCATCTGAAATGTGATTGGGAAAGGGACAATTTCACCCTGATGGAGTACAAGCTCATGTGAAAACTGAAGTTTTACAGCTAGCACAGCAATTGGCTTTAGCTGCTCTGAAAGCTGTGCCAGAAGCGGGAAAACCTAATCCTTCACATACGTCAGTAAAGCAGGGACCCACTGAGCCATATATGCAATTTATTGACAGATTGACAGAGGCTATTGGAAAGTATATTGATCTGGCATCTAATGCTACAGATTCGATGCTTGTGTCTCTGGCTATGGAAAATGCTAACCCCGCTTGTAAGCGTATTTTGCAGGTTTTGCCAAAATCTGCTGGTCTTCAGGAGATGATGGATGCATGTTCTAAAGTGGGCACAGCAGAGGAAAAGGCTGGATACGTGGCTACTGCCTTCACCACTGCTGTTAACCCCCTTCTATAACAAGGTCAGGGTGATTGTGGGGGTACTAAAGGTATGAGATGTTATAATTGTGGATGGATGGGACATTTAATAAACCACAGTGTACTGTAAAGAAAATTAGTTCAGCAACCTGCCCCCCTCAGGCTGGTGTTACTGGTTTTGAAGATAAATGTATTAAATGTGACAAATTTGGCCACAAGACAATTGAATGTCTCTGCTTTGCAACATGGCTTTCCTAGCCCTTCAATGATACCTCAGGATTGGGATTTAATAATCATTGATTTTAAAGACTGTTTTTTCACAATTCCTCTAAACCCAAGCGATTATGAAAAATTTGCTTACTCTGTCCCAGAAATTAACAAAGGAGAGCCTGCTAAGAGATATGAATGGGTTGTTTTACCTCAAGGTGTGAAAAATTCTCCTGTTATTTGTCAACTGTATGTTGCCTGGGCATTGCAACCGATCTGACAAAAACTGCAAAAATCTGTTATAGAATCATAGAATCATAAAATAGTTAGGGTTGGAAAGGACCTTAAGGTCATCTAGTTCCAACCCCTGTGCCATGGGCAGGAACACTTCACACTAAACCATATCACCCGAGGCCTCATCCAACCTGGTCTTGAACACTGCCAGGGATGGAGCATTCACAACCTATTCCAGTGCCTCACCACCCTAACAGGAAAGAATTTCCTCCTTATATCCGATGTAAACTTCCCCTGTTTAAGTTTTAACCCGTTACCCCTTGTCCTATCACTACAGTCCCTAATGAAGAGTCCCTCCCAAGCATCCCTATAGGCCCCCTTCAGATACTGGAAGGCTGCTATGAGGTCTCCACGCAGCCTTCTCTTCTCCAGGGTGAACAGGCCTAACTTCCTCAGCCTGTCTTCATACGGGAGGTGCTCCAGTCCCCTGATCATCCTCGTGGCCTCCTCTGGACTTGTTCCAACAGGTCCATGTCCTTTTTATGTTGAGGACTCCAGAACTGCACACAATGATCCAGGTGAGGTCTCACAAGAGCAGAGTACAGGGGCAGGACCACCTCCATCGACCTGCTGGTCACGCTCCTTTTGATGCAGCCCATTATATGGTTGGCTTTCTGCGCTGCAAGCGCACACTGCCGGCCCATGTTCATTTTCTCATCAACCAACACCCCCAAGTCCTTCTCTGCAGAGCTGCTCTGAATCTCTTCTCTGCCCAACCTGTAGCTGTGCCTGGGATTGCTCCGACCCAGATGTAGGACCTTTCACTTGGAATGGTTAAACCTCATGAGGTTGGCATCAGCCCACCTCACAAGCGTGTCAAGGTTCCTCTGGATGGCATTCCTTCCCTCCAGGGTATCAACCGAACCACACAGCTTGGTGTCATCGGCAAACTTGCTGAGGGCACACTCAATCCCACTGTCCATGTCAGCAATGAAGATGTTAAACAAGACCGGTCCCAACACCGATCCCTGAGGGATGCCACTCATTACTGGCCTCCAGCTGGACATTGAGCCATTGACCACAACTCTTTGCGTGCGGCCATCCAGCCAGTTCTTTATCCTCTGAGTGGTCCATCCATCAAATTGATGTCTCTCCAATTTAGAGACAAGGATGTTGTGTAGGACAGTGTCGAACGCTTTGCACAAGTCCAGGTAGATGACGTCAACTGCTCTACCCCTGTCCATCAGTTCTGTAGCCCCATCATAGAAGGCCACCAAATAGGTCAGGCAGGATTTCCCCTTAGTGAAGCCATGCTGGCTGTCACCAAGCACCTTGTTGATTTTCATGTGCCTTAGCATGCCTTCCAGGAGAATCTGCTCCAAGATTTTGCCAGGCACAGAGATGAGACTGTCTGCTCTGTAATTCCCTGGGTCATCCATTTTCCCCTTCTTGAAAATGGGGGTTATATTTCCCTTTTTCCAGTTGTCGGGAACTTCACCTGACTGCCATGATTTCTCAAATATGATGTCCAGAGGCTTCACAACTTCATTCGCCAGCTCCTTCAGGACCCTCAGATGGATCTCATCAGGACACATGGACCTGTGCACGTTCAGATTTTTAAGATGGTCTCAAACCAGTTCCTCTCTTACAGTGGGCGCAAGGTCTTCATTCTCACAGTCCCTGCATCTGCCTTCCAAGACTTGGGTGGTGTGGTCAGAGCCTTTGCCAGTGAAGACCGAGGCAAAGAAGTCGTTCAGAACCTCAGCCTTCTCCAAATCCTGTGTAGCCAGTTCTCCTGAGAGCTTCCTGAGGCGGCCTACATTCTCCCTAGTCTGTCTTTTATTTGATACATACCTGTAGAATCCCTTCCTGTTATCTGTAATTCCCCTAGCTAAGTTTAATTCTAACTGAGCCTTTGCTTTCCTAACCTGGTCCCTAGCTTCCCAGACAACATCCCTGTACACTTCCCAGGCCGCCTGTCCTTGCTTCCACTTACTATAAAGCCTCTTTTTTTCATTTGAATTTTCCTCAGGAGCTCCTTATCCATCCAATCAGGCCTCCTGGCCTTCCTGCTGCACCTCCTTCTGGTCGGGTTGCAACACTCCTGAGCTTGTAGCAGGTGATCCTTGAATATCAACCAACGGTCTTGGGCCTCCCTGCCCTCTAGGGCTATATCCTATGGATCCTTACTAAAGCAGGTTCCTGAAGAGGCCAAAGTCTGCTCTTTTGAAGTCCAGGGCAGTGAGCTTGCTGCACACTCTTCTCACTGTCCTGAGGATCTCAAATTTGACCATCTCATGATCGCTGCATTCAAGGCTGCCCTGGAGCGTCACATTTCCAATGAGCCCTTCCCTGTTGGTGAGCACGAGGTCAAGCATGGCACCTCTCCTTGTTGGCTCCTCTATTGCAGAAGGAAGCTGTCTTCTACACAATCGAGGAACCTGCTGGATTGCTTGTGCCGGGCTGTACCGTCCTTCCAACAGATGTCAGGGTGGTTGAAGTCACCCATGAGAACAAGGGCCTGTGAGTGTGAGGCTTTTGCTATCTGTCTATAGAGTGCTTCATCCGCAGGTTCTCCTTGATCAGGCGGTCTGTAACAGATCTCCACAGTAATGTCTCCCATAGCTATATTCCCTTTAACCCTGACCCACAAACTCTCTGTGGACTGCTCACCTGTCCCCAGACAGAGTTCCATACTCTCCAGCCTATCCCTAACATAAAGGGCAACTCCCCCTCCCCGCCTGCCAGGCCTGTGTTTTCTAAAAATCCTGTAACCTTCCATTCCAACTCTCCAGTCATAGGAGCCATCCCACCATGTTTCTGTGATTCCCATTATATCATACCCCCGTAGACGTGCACACATCTCTAACTCCTCTTGTTTGTTCCCTATGCTCCGTGCGTTTGTATAGGGGCATCTGAGCTGAGCTCCAAATGAAGCCGGATCACTGGCTGGAGTGGCTGGGACATCTCTACATTGCTCCAAGCATTTATTATAGGTTCTGGCAACTGACTGGGTGTGTTGGGATGGAATGATGCCCCCCTCCCCCAACACATCTAGTTTAAAGCCTCCTTGACCAGCCTGGCAAGCCTCCTACCAAAACTGTTCTTTCCCTTCTTTATCATCAGACCAGCTCCACCAGCCCCCACTAGACCTGGCCTACAAACTTGGGTCCCGTGTTCAAGACACCCAAACCCCTGACTATGACACCACCCTTTTAACCATTTATTAACCTGGCTAATCCTCCTAGCTTTTTTTAGGTCCTCCCCTGTATCCTGGAGAATTGACAAAAAGACTACCTGGGCTCCAGAGCCCCTAACCACCTCCCCCAGGGCTCTGTAGTCCTTCTTTATGTTCCCCAGGCTACTACTGTCTATATCCCTAGCACCCACATGTATCACCAGAAGTGGGTAATAGTCCGTGGGACTTACTAGAGCAGGCAGCCTCTCTGCCACATCCCTGATCTGTGCCACCGGTAGGCAACACACCTCCCTTGAGACGGGGTCTGAAAGGCAGATGAGAGCTTCTGTCCCTTTCAGTGTAGAGTTCCCTACTATTATGACCCGCTGCTTTTTCCTAGCAGTACCAGTAGAGATCTTCTTTACCAGGGCATTAGCCGGCTGTTCATGGTGCGAGTGCATTTCCTCATTAGCCCCCTGCAGGACATCAAAGCAGTTCTGCATGGGGACAGGGGATTTAGGGCGAAGCCCCTTGTCCTTTTCCTTCTTCTTTTTGTTGTTTTTTTTTTGTCACTAATTCCCAGCTTCCGGGTTAACGGCCTCCTTCTTTCCTTCATGAGGTAGAGGTGAAGCTCAAGGCCCCTGCACAGTTTGGGCCAGGAGCAAGCATTCCTGCTTACTCTCAGCTGCCCTGACATCTTGCCGCCTATTGACAGCATCCCTCAGCTCAGCCACCTCCTGCAGGAGGACCTCCACCAGGGAGCACCGAGTGCGCTTCTGCCCATTGTGCACCCTCCCCTCACAAGACCAGTGCAGGCACTCTCTACACCCCGAGCTCTGCACTGCAGCCTCCCCTCTCATTGGCTCTGTCTGGGTGCCTGTGCTGGCCACCGCTGGGGCAGGCAGAGCAGAGCTCCTGGACCAGGCCCTGGTCATACGACGAGTGCTCACCATCCCGCTCGCCTGCCCGCGTGAACTACCTCGACCCGCACTGTTTGCCCTCTCTGTTCTCTGCGCTCCTGGTCGCTCGCGTTCCCTGGGGCAGGATTTTAACCAGTCAGGGCTGGTGCCGTTCCTCCTGGCTCCGCCCCCTTTGAGTCAGATGCTCGCATCAGCTGAGCTGCCAGCTCCTGGGGGGTCCTGTCAAGGACTTGAGGCTCCCTCGGTGGCTCTTGTCGCTCTGAGTTGAGGCTCCTGGATGCTGATCTCCCCCCCGCTCAGCTGTTGAAGGCGTCCTCTCTCGAGCTACTCACCTCACCAATTGACCGGCAATGGTTGGTGATGCCTGGTTTAAATCTGCTGTGGTTCCTCCTGGCTCTGCCCCCTGTGAGTCAGCTGCTGGTGTCAGCTGAGCTGCCGGCTCCTGGGCGGGTCCTGTCGAGGACTTGAGGCTCCCTTGGTGGCTCTTGTCACTCTGAGTTGAGGCTCCTGGTTATCTATCACTATATGGATGATATCCTAATTGCAGGCAAAGATTTAAACAAGGACCATCTCCTCTACCTGCTACAATCAGAATTAGCGAAAGCAGGACTGATAATTGCACCAGACAAGGTGCAACGTGAAGCCCCTTAGAAATATCTGGGGTGGATCATTTCCGGAACTGAAATTAGGCCTCAAAAAGTTAGAATTCACTACAAACACTAGAGCTATGTGCTGTTATTGCAGTATTTCAACGACGGCCTGACACCCCTCTTAATGTTGTCTGCCATTCTTTATATGTTGTAGGCATTGTTCAATGCATAGAAAGGGCAATTTTACAAGAAGTTGCTAATCACAGGTTGTGAATCTTGTTAAAAACATTATTACACCTTGTGAATACTCGTAAATGTACATATTTTATGACGCATATTCGCAGTCATTCAGGCCTTCCAGGAAGCCTTAGTGAAGGCAATAACAAAGTGGATAAATTAGTTGCCCCAGCATGGGCAGGACCCTCTGTAAATATCTTTCAAAAGCTCAAGCATCCCATGCATTCTTCCATCAATCAGCAAAAATGTTAGTTCGACAGTTTGGACTGTCCCTAACAGATGCCCGAGGCATTGTGCAATCTTGTCCCGATTGTCAAGGCCAAGCAGTAGGTATAGGCCCTGGAATCAACCCTCGAGGCCTCCAGTCTATTCAGCTTTGGCAAATGGATGTGACTCATGTACCCTCTTCTGGGAAATTGAAATATGTCCATGTTACTATTGACACTATTCTCTTACAGGACAAGCTATTATTGAATGAACACATCAAACTTTGAAACAGTTGTTGGAAAAAACAAAAAACGGGGGAAGAAGGACGTACACTGGTAGCAAGGTGTCGTGGTTTAAACCCAGTCAGGTAACTCATTCACTCACCCCCCCTTCTTTCCCTCCCCCTATACAGAAATTCATAACATATGCAGAAAGCTGTAAATGTTATGAATTTTGTGCTATTGACAGGAGACTTTAATGACCCCCCCTGCTATAATACATGGTCAGACATTAAGTTCAGGTTATATGACTAAAACTCCAGGTATCCTGGTCCAGTACAAGGATTTGGAAACCGGCATTTGGAAAGGTCCTGTGGAAGTAAAACTAACTGGTCGAGGTTATATGTGTGTAATTACAGATTCCGGTCTGTGGTGAGTGCCAGCTCGACGGGTGAAACCCTGGAAAGAGTCATCACCGCCCCAGCACCCCCCCCTTGTCAGTGATTGAATGAATTGAAATTTGAGCCTAGGGCTTTCATTTTATGGATGTTTTCAGTCCTCCTTAAAGTGAAGGGAGCAACCTTTTTTATGTTAAAGTAAAAAAAAAAAAAAAAAAAGAAAAAGAAACCACCCCCCGCCCCAAACCTCCAGGGAAGCAAGACCAGGGTGGGATACAGATTTATTGTGTGCATTTCTGGGCGTGGGAAGGTCTCTCGTATGCTCTTATCAGGGGTATTGGGCATACTGTGATGGACCGTGGATGTGGGAGCCCATATACAACTCATTTAATACAGTTTCTCTGTGATACTCATGTACTAGAAGTTGGTAAATATAAGTACGTCCAGGTTTCTATTGACCTTTGGAGACCTTTATAGATATTGCTGGCCACTTCTTCCAACATAGGCTGGCCACCTGTGTCAGAATGAGTGTGCATTTTGGTCAGTATGAAAGCCCAAGCCCCATGCGCTGTGGGGGAGGCAGAGCCTCTGCAGGGATGCCGGCTAAGGTTGAGCCTGCCACCTCGCACTGCAATGATGTTTCTCGGAGCTGGTTTGCTGTTAAGTCTCCACAGGGTCCTTGTGCCACGTTCTGTACATGGGACTGTAGTGGGAATAACGATTGTCTGGATTTTGTACTTCAAATATTGTAGTTGTGTTGAGCGTGCTTGTGGAATCCCATACGTGTGTGTGTGTGTGTTGAGGGCAGACGGTGTTCTGTGTATTTTTTTGTTGTTGTTGTCGGGTTCATGTAAAAGTTTTTAACGGGTAGCAATTTAACATTTCAGACATGAAAGGGTTAATGCAAAAGTGCGGCTTCTGGGAGGTATTAATGGTTGCTGCTGAAGCAGGCAGGCTGCTGTAGCTGCTGCCGAGCAGGCCGGCGTTTGTAGGGTGAGCGACTTTCCCTGGTGAGCAAGTTCCCTGGTGAGGATTTATCCCACATTGATCCCAAAACCGCCACTTTTTTCCCCTGGAAAGCACCCAAAATCCCGGGTTTTGGGGGGAAAGGAGCGGTGAAGGGGTTGTCCTTAAATCGCAGAGCCTGGAAGTGGGATCCGGCAGCAGGAGCCTCTGTGCAGGCGTGGATCCAAGGACATGGTTGCTGCCCCAGAAGCAGCTTCCCAGCCTCTGCTTTGGGCCAAGAAGAGGTGGAATGGGGCCCAGGTTATTGTTAAAAGCCAGCTTTGGAGGGGAGTTGGGAGTTCAAATGGTGCCAAATCCATGGAATTTGGGGGGCATGGGGGGAGGGGGGGTGTTTGGGGAAAAGAAGGGATTGGAAAGGGATTGGGGCAGAAGGAATGGGGTTTGTGGGGTGTTCCTGAAAGCGGGCATGGTTGGATGCAGCTTGGAGCGTCCTGCTCTATAGAAGGTGTCCCTGCCCATGGCAGGGATTGGAGCTGGATGAGCTTTAAGATGCCTTCAACCTAACCCATTCCATGACTCTGTGATTCCATGAATCCATGATCCCACACCTCTGTGCTGCAGTGTGGATGTTCTCTGGTGTATGGATCTTAGGAAGGAGCTAGTGGCACAAGGGAGCTCCAGAGCATCCCACAAGCAGAGCATCCCATAGGGATTCAGAGAATCCAAGAGGGCTCCAGAGCATCCCACAGAGCTCCAGTGTCCCATAGGGATTCAGAGCATCCCGCAAGCAGAGTATCCAATAGGGATTCAAAGCATCCCGCAAGCAGAGTATCCAATAGGGGTTCAGAGCATCCCACAGGGATTCACAGCATCCCACAAGCAGAGCATCCTACAGGGCTCCAGAGCATTCCACAGAGCTCCAGAGCATCTCATAAGGATTCAGATGACCCCAAGCCCATCAGAACCACCCCCATGTCCCCATGCCCCAGTCACTGAACCCCTGATGGACCCCGCGTTGGACCCACCTCCCCCCCCGCTATGGAACCTGCCCCATGGAACCTGCATCTCTATGACATCAGCCCCAGCACCAAGGGACCTGCATCCAGCACCCGTATCCCTGGGGCAGTTGCACTTTGGGCACAGTGGTGGTTGCAGCTCCTTGGTTGCAGCTCCTTGGTTGCAGCTCCTTGGTGGCAGCTCCTTGGTAGCAGCTCCTTGGTTGCAGCTCCTTGGTGGCAGCTCCTTGGTAGCAGCTCCTCGGTTGCAGCTCTTTGGTAGCAGCTCCTTGGTAGCAGCTCCTTGGTAGCAGCTCCTCGGTTGCAGCTCTTTGGTAGCAGCTCCTTGGTAGCAGCTCCTTGGTAGCAGCTCCTTGGTAGCAGCTCCTCGGTTGCAGCTCCTTGGTTGCAGCTCCTCGGTGGCAGCTCCTTGGTGTCACCCTTAGCAGCAATGGCAGCAAAGGCTTTGCTCCGTGTCCTCATCCTGCTGGCATTGGCCTGGCTGGTGCATGGCTCCTGGGACAGCTGTGGGTGAGTAGCACCAGGCTCCGGGGCTCCTGGTATTCCATAGGGAGATACTGCTGCTCCCAACCATGGTCACACCAATGGGGTGGTGGGATTGGGGATCACCACTTCCTTGCCATCACCCCATGCAGTGGCACAGTGCAGCTATGGGGCACCCCATAGGGTCCCTTTTCCCTGCAGCACCCTATAGGGTGGGACAATGCTCGCCCTTCATCCCTAACCATCAAACGTTGGGCTTCTGCTTCCAGAGGGACCTGCGGTACCCGTCCCATGGCTGATTACTACGGGATGTCGCGCATCGTCGGAGGCGTGGATGCGCAGCAGGGCGCCTGGCCATGGATGGTCAGCATCCAGGTCCCCACAGCCAGCGGCTCTTCACACATCTGCGGGGGGTCCCTCATCACCCCGCAATGGGTCCTCACAGCTGCTCACTGCTTCGTTGGGCAAAAGTAAGGGGGAGAAGGGATTCCAGCCATAGGGAACAGCCAAGGAGCAGCTCCGATCCCGTCCCCTTCCCCATCCTGGATGCACTGGGAAGAGCTCTCAGGAGAAGCCTGCTTCCAACTTGACAGCCCTTGAGCCTGAGGCGCGCTGGGGCAGTTCTTTCCTTTGGGAAGCAGCAGGAATGTTGCTCCTTCCCACCCCTCTTCTCCATAGAATGGAATGGAATGGCATGGAATGAGATGGAATGGAAAGGGATGGAATGGAATGGACCATGGAATGGGTTGGGTTGGAAAGGAGCTTGGGGTCATCCACTTCCAAGCCCTTGCCATGGGCAGGGATGCCGTCCATACAGCAGCTTGCTCCAAGCTGGCCTTGAGCACTGCCAGGGGTGGAGCATCCAAACCTTCTCCAATCCATCCCATCCCAGTGCCCCAGCGCCCTCACAGAAAATTCCTTCCCTATCTCCACCCTACAATTCCCAGTCGGAACCCATCACCCTTTGTCCTCCGGCTCTAATCCCTGCTCTTCCACTCTCTCCCAGCTTCACCATGGATTGGTTCGTGATGGTCGGAGTCACGGACCTGGCTTGGGCCAATTCCGAGACCCAGAAGCGTGGGATCCGGCACGTTGTGGTCCATGAATATTACGCCGGCATCTCTGGTGGCTTTGACATCGCCTTGCTGGAGCTGGACCAGCCGGTGCAGTGCGGGTACCAAGTGCAGCTCGCTTGCCTGCCCGATGCGACGCTCAGGCAATCCCAGCTCTCCGAGTGCTTCGTCAGCGGATGGGGCGCGAGGGAAGCCAGAAGTGAGTGCCCGATGGCTCCATTGGCATTGGAATGCTGGGTCATGGATTCATGGAATGGGATGGAAGGGAGGGTAAAGCTCATCCAGGTCTATTGGAGGTTGCTCCGACTGGGGATGGAGTATGCCAGCCTTCTCCATCCAGCCCATCCCAGTGTCCCACCGTTTCCTTCTCTCCAACCTGAGCATCCCTGCTTCAGTTGGAATCCATCACCCCTTGCCCCATCGCTGAAGGTCCCTCCATGTCCTCCTTACGTTGAGGATGCAGAGCAAAGGGGATGCAGCCCAGGCCATAGGGCGCTGTTGATGGCTTCCATTGAGCTTCTCATCCTTCAATACCCCCAAATCCATCCTTTGTCCCCCTAATCCTGACCCCCTTTGTTTCCCCACAGCAGGGGCATCGTCCCCATCAGCCCTGCAGGAGGCCAAGGTCCGCCTCATCGATGTCAAGCTCTGCAATAGCAGCCAATGGTACCGAGGGGCCCTCAAGAGCCACAACCTCTGTGCTGGGTACCCGCAGGGTGGCATCGACACCTGCCAGGTAGGGATGTGCCACTGGGGCTCCCTTCTCCTCTCCCATCTGCAGGGCCTTGCTCTGCATCCCCCTTTATCCCAGCTTCAGAAGAGCATCCAGCTCCTGGTCCATCATCCCTACGCAGGGACCATAGAGCTTGGAGCTTTAAGAGCATTGAGATTCAACCACTAAACCATGTCATGAGCATGGATTCATGGAATGGCTTAGGTTGGGAAGGAGCTTAAAGCATCCAGTTCTAAGCAAGGGGCAGGGACGCCTTCCATTAGACCAGATTGCCCCAAGCCCCATCCATCCTTCTCCATCCTATCCATGCCAGTGTCCCACCACCCTCATATGGAACAACTTCTCTTTATCTCCAACCCAAACTCCCCTGTTCCAGTTGGATGCCATCAGCCCTCATCCTATGGCTCCAATTCATGCTGAAGATCCCTCTCCACACCCAAATGATGAAGGAGAACCCTTCCATCCCCATAGGCTGACAGTGGTGGTCCCCTCCGGCATTGCCATGGCGACCCATCCCCATCCCCGCTCCTTCTCCTCCATAGGGTGACAGCGGCGGTCCCCTCATGTGCCGGGACAAGCGAGCCAACTTCTACTGGGTTGTGGGGCTGACGAGCTGGGGCCGCGGCTGCGCCAGGGCCAAGAGACCGGGGGTCTACACCTCGACGCAGCACTTCCATGAGTGGATCCTCTACCAGCTGAGGACATTCCGCTCCGCGGCCGCCTTCGCGATGCCCCCGACATGGAGCCACCAGCACGTCTCCCATACCCCCGTCCAGGAGACAATGCCTGCGCCCACGGCCTCGAGCATCAGTGGCTTCTGCTACTTCCCTGTTCGGGTGCTGTTGGAATTCATCACTCGGATGCAGGACTTGCTGCAGGCTCTAAGGGGGGAGAAGACTTGAGGAGTGCCATTGCTTGCAGGTGGCTTGACCTTCAGTAAAGTTGCCTTATTTTCCCATAGAGAGGATGCTTTGCATGCTCACCTCTTTTTCTGGTCCATGGGGAGGGATGGGGATGAGGGATGGAGGGCAGGGAACAGTGGGAAGCGGGAGCTGGGAATCATATAGCTGGAGGCTCGTGTGCTGTTCCTCATCCAAACTGGATTAACACAGACCTGCGGGGGGCAGAAAGGTTACGCAGTGCAGCAGCCTGACAGCAGCAGAGCACTGAGGGTGAATGTCTGCAAAAATAGGATCAAGCACTCAAAATAGGATCAGGCACTCATTCATTGTCCATCAGTGACGCAGCAACATCTGCCTCTGTGCCACCTCTGGGGCCTGCTCAGCTCTTTCCCTGCTCTGATGGATGCACTTCAAGTGGGCTGACTCAGCTACCCCATTTGGAACTGAATGTGCGTGATTCTCTATCCAACTAATAGTTGATAGTAATGAGTAACTAATGAATGGCTGTGAAAAGCTTCCTTGCCCTGCTCCCGGGCGTCTCTGCTTTAATTCAGGATCCTCTCTGAAGTGTTTGTCTGCAAGTGCTTTCTCTCTCCTGTTTGCCTGTTGCCCATAGACTTTATGAGGGTTTTTACCAAGGCCATCTGTAACCTCCGGCTGCTGCAGCAGTGGATCGTTTGGCACTAAAGCTATCACTCTGAGCCCTGGAAGTTTGAGGGAAATGATGGCAAAAAAAAGCTTTCAGCATTTTCAACTATTTACCCTGCCTGCAGGAAATGTCCCCCATCCGATGAGCTTGGTTGATATTACAGGAGAGGGACTTGGACTAATTTAGAGCACATTTGCCCATGCAATGCTGGGCCATTAACAGATAATTGAGGTTGCTCAGAAACCAGACTCATTCTGGTTCTAATTCCCTCCTGCTACTGCACTGTCCCAGGGACTTATCCACCAGAGCAGATTCCAGACCTAATTCCCTCTTCTGTTCCAGGATTTGGTGTCTCCCACCTGAACCCAAACTGTCAGAAGTTGAAATTTAGGGACACATTTTGATTCCCTTGTTCCAGTCATCAGCATGAACCACTTGAGGTGCAATCTGTGCTCAGCTTCATGTCTGCAACATAGGTATTTCTATGACCAGTCTAAACCCTTCACAAGGCAAAAGGAACCGTATCTAGAATAAAAGAGAGTAGTTCTGTATCTCAGACTTGCCTTTTCCTTTAGGACAAACCTGTGACTGGTGGATGCTTACTTTATACTTACATACTGTATTATATACTTGTTATATACTTTATATCATACTATATATATTATATACTTTATACTTATATACTATACTTATATATATATATAAGCCTGATTTTTGGAAGTGTTGCATTCTGAATGGCGAATGGAAAGGGCTTTAAATCCTTTATTCTAATAGATGGTGAAAAGGAGAAGGAGGTGGCAGAAATGCAGGTCCTGATGCCCCACATACAGGTGGTTGATGTGCTACATCTCTTCCCTTTTTGCCTTCTCATCTGGACTCATGGGTTGCCAGGAGAAAACCATGAGATTGCTCAGTTCTTTGGGGGTTTTTGAGTCCTTTTGTCTTCTTTTTAGTGATGTTCAGCTGTAACTAATCCATAAATACCCACTAATTGTAAGGGCAAACATACCATAAGGACAACAATAAAAGCATTATTCTTATCACTATGGCAGCATTATTCTTATCACTATGGCAGCATTATTTTAGAGTGGCCATTTCAGAATGACAGGACTAGAAAGGAGTCCCAAGAATCCACCATCTCATGGCCTGGCTTCTAATTAGAGCTCTTGCCAGCCTCCAGACAGGACCAAAAATCCCGATTCCTGCATTCTCGAGATGACTGAGGAGAGACTTGAGACAAACCACAAGCAGCCACTGGGTCAGCTCATTTGACCTTTGTTTAGATGAGCTCAACTACAGCCCAGTGCCGAGATGTTCTTTGACTTTAAAAGCCCCACGAGTCTCATTCCAGAGAGCTTTGCAAGGTACAGCCCCAGCTTCATGCTGGGTTTTTCCTGTCAGTTACCTGGGGAGTTACATCTGCAGCTTTGCAATCCATAGCAAGCTGAAATAGGGGAAAAATGTGCTCTAATTTGACAGGTCCATAGTGCTGCCCCACTGACTTGGTCACAAACGACAGCACCACAAATGGATTGGAACCCTTCCTATCCGCATGCCTGAAAGGAGTGGAATAATGAAGGAGCTCTCAAGGTGATGGAAATAGGATTTACCCTTAGCTAAGAAAAGCTTTCACATGGGTTGAGATGCTCCTAAGGAGGAGTGAGGCAAAAAGGCCTCATCAAACCCCTCATTTTCACTCTGAGTTTAACTAAGATTCCCTAATGCATTGCTGCCCACACTATTGAAAGGAGTTGGTGGCTCTTTAGCATCAACCAGAGAAGCTGGTAGGGATAGATCTGTGCTCATTTAAATTAGCACTGGTGAAAAAGTCATTCTCATTCCTCACTCATTCCGGGTGCATTTTCCAAGCATATAGTCCTTTGGGATTGTACAGGGCTATACGCCTGGACACTTGACTGGTGAGCAGGGTGAGCACAGGTTTAAGCTGCCCAAAGCCCTGTGAAGGTCATTTAAGCAATTGGAAGACAGCAAGGGAATGAATAGCCTTGCATGAGGACATTAGGAAGGCTGAAGATCAGCTGTGATTTCAGAGCCTGTGAGGAAGCTGCACAAGAAGTTGATGGTTGAAGAAGAAGGTCTGTTTGGAGCTGCTTTGCTGGTTCTATATGGATCGAAGAGCTCGGCAATAGAGGAGCAATGTTAAGGTGCTGTAGGTCTCAGAAGAAAGCAGTGAGGATGGGATATAACCACAAGGCAACTGGAAGCACTGTTTGGGTACTTTTCTTGCCCTTTTTCTGGTTACCAGGATCATGAGTTCTGCACATCTCTCTTTGTCAAGGTGATGCAGTCCAAGACTTGAATCTGTCTGTGCTGAGCCTGCATGTGAAAACCAAACCTGTATTTTGCCTCTTGTTGACTACATTGTGCTGAACTACACAAAGATGCCAGAACTGACTGGACTGAGTCTTTAGCACTGCTGAAGTACTGATAACGTGTCTAGTGGCTGGGACATCCTGGATAGCAGTTTATCCCTGTGTTTAATTGGCCTCTCTTATGTTGCATGACTAAGAAGCAGGTTCTTTTTAGGTTTAACACTAAGCATGTATGTGACAGGAGTGCAGTGCAGCACTGAGTGATGGAAAGGCATGACCAAAGGCACCAGTTATGCGGCAGATGAGTGACACTTAGTTAGGGATGCATATGTATGTAGCTGTCATAGCTCAGCATGTAGGATGTGATTTTGCATTCTATGTCTTGTAGTGTAATGGGATTGGAGCCTCAAAGAGGCTAGGATGGAGGGGGTGACCAGAATAACCTAACAGGTCAGTGCTCCGGCCTGCATCCAAGAGGCCTTCAGAAAGAAGGAAGCTGCATATGAGACATATTCAGGCGAAAAGGCTGTGGGTTGAGTATCTGAATGCAATTCACTTATTAACTCTGCTTGTTTTCATAGTTAATGTTGTGTGTGATGGTAATCCTAGTAAGAACTAGCACCACTCCCAGCTTTTGGCTACTGTGGGGCTTCGGCATCCTCAGAGGAGAGGGAAGATGCTGAGGGAGTCCTCTAGGATTTTGAGTCCTGGCCTGCAAAAATGCAGGGTTGCTGCTTTTACTGGGATAACATCCTGTTAAAAAGGAAAGAATGGAGGTCTTGAACACAGGTAACTGAAAGATGAACATTTAGTCTGGCCTCAGGTATAAAATAGAACATGGGATATAACACTGTATGAGTACAATACCCATTTGTAATGGAACTTGACAAGTCGCAGCAGAGAAAAGGGTGCAATGACAACTACAGATGTACTACCAGCAACTGTGTGTGGGGTTTGGGAGGAGTCTGCTCTCTCTTCCAATCTAGATCAACTACAACGTAGATAATCATCAGTAACGTGAACACCAAGGGGTGAATTTTCTGCATTCCTAGAGGGAAGGTCTCGAAGGAAAACCCTGGCACAGTGGGGAGCCAGGTGCAGAACAAGATGGTGTGAAGCTTTCCTAAAACACATCACGAAACAGGGGTGGGCTGCCCCTAAAAGTGTCCGTTCTCAGTGAGAACCAGCAGGAGACCTTGACCACCTGTAGGTACTGCAGATCTCAGGGCCCTTGGGACTGTCACAAAGCAAAGCGCAGCATCCTGGCTGCATTCCACTGGGGGTAATTGATTTTGCCTCCCCGAACCTCCACTCGATGGGTCTAATTGAATGGTGTTTTTAAAACAGTGAATCTAATCAACCTCGGGACAAAACACTTCTTCTTGTCTCCCTCTTCACAAACAAGTGTTTTGTTTGCATTTTGCCTCTGTAATTAAAGTGCCAGCTGCCAATAGGGAAACAAACTATAGACATTAATAATCATTTCCCCTGTAAATACACTGTACAGTATTGCTGGCGTGGAAGTGCAGCCCTCATTCCAAGTGGGAGATGGCTGGGAGACACAAAATGATGTGTATACAGAAGTGCATTTGTGCAGGGGAAAAGGGAGAATGGCAAAGGGAGGGAGCTTTGTATGTGTGACTTAGAGGATGCCCACGCTGGATGTAAACCCAAGCTTGATAAGGGCTGCCTTAGGCTGCTAATAGTGTTCTGAGAAGCACATTCCTCTTCTGGGAAGAGGCAGGAGCAGCCAGCCTATGCATGGAAGCAGCATCACCCTTAACCCTGAATTCATCCTAGTCCACAGAGCTCTGATCAAAACACCTTTTTGTTGTAGTTTAGGTGGTCTGGGGGGTGGTGTGTACCTCTCATGGGATAGGTACTCTGATACACCTGGGAAAGGCTGTAGCTGGGTTGGTATGGTCTTTGTATTATAGTACTCTGTTGTCGTGGTTTAAACCCAGTCAGGTAACTTGTTCACTCACTCCCAGTGAGTGGTGCCAAGCTGACAACAATCAAGGTCCGTGTTCGTCTCCCCCCCCCTCCCTGCACCGGGGCTCTCCCCTTCCCCACTCCCGGAGGAACGGGGAGGAGGATCGAGAGAGTGCAACTCCTACGGGTTGAGACAAGAACAGTCCAGCAACAAATCACCACCGCTACTATCAGCTAAAACAATGATAAGGGAAAATAACAAGGGAAGAGAATACGATACCACCGGCCAAGAAAACGAGTTCCACCCGGAAGCCCCTGTCCTTCCGGGTAACTCCCAGTTACCCCCCACCCCGGGCATGACGTGCTGTGGTATGGAATACCTCCCCGGCTAGCCCGGGTCAGGCGCCCCGTCTCTGCTTCCTCACAGCTTCCCCTCCTCCCTGGCAGAGCATGAGCCTCACAGAGTCCTTGGTCAGGGTAAACATCACTTAGCAACAACCGAAAACATCGGCTTCACCAACGCTGTTCTCAAAACTAGAAGTCAAAACACAGCACTGCACCAGCTAACACAAAGGAAAAAACATGACTGCTACTGCTGAACCCAGGACGTTATCCACCCCTTATTCCATACCATTCACGTCGTGCTCAGATCCCACATTTTCAATACACCATCGCTCTCCCACATATATACATCCATATACATACAGACCAAGGGGAAAAAAAATCATTTTCTTAGTGCATGGACCAATCCCTATAATGCTGCCGAGTCCATTCGGTCCATGATGTTCCAAGTTCATTCTCTGTTGGGATGATGGCTGGAGGGAAGTCAGGGCCAGTCGCTGATGACCTGGAGACATCTAGTTGATGGGCTATAAAAGCATTACACAGCAGGCAACAGCATACAATTGAGTTCACTGGCTGTTTTCCCCTAAAATCAAATCCCCTTGAGGTATACATCGGACTTCCCCATCTTCCCGCATTACCCACCAAGTATATCCAGGTCCCTGAGCAAAAGCAATCCCACGAGTGGGTTTGCCTTTACCTGAAGCAGGAATAACCCAGACTGTCTTCCCCAGCAAATTCTTCATATGCACCACGGGAACTTTGTCCCCCTCTACAATATGTAAAAGTTCTGACTGGGCTGGGCCGGCCCTGTTGGCAGATCCTCTGGTGTTGACCAACCAGGTGGCCTTTGGTAAATGTGTATCCCAATGCTTGAAAGTTCCCCCACCCATCGCTCTCAGTGTAGTTTTTAACAGCCCATTGTACCGTTCGATTTTCCCAGAGGCTGGTGCATGGTAGGGGATGTGATATACCCACTCAATGCCATGCTCTTTGGCCCAAATATCTATAAGGTTATTCCGGAAATGAGTCCCATTGTCTGACTCAATTCTCTCTGGGGTGCCGTGTCGCCACAAAATCTGTTTCTCAAGGCCCAGGATGGTGTTCCGGGCAGTGGCATGGGGCACAGCGTATGTTTCCAGCCACCCGGTGGTTGCTTCCACCATGGTAAGCACATGGCGCTTGCCTTGGCGGGTTGGTGGCAGTGTGATATAGTCAATCTGCCAGGCCTCCCCATATTTATACTTCAACCATCGTCCTCCATACCAAAGAGGCTTTAACCGCTTGGCTTGTTTAATTGCAGCACATGTTTCACACTCATGAATAACCTGGGCAATAGTGTCCATTGTTAAGTCCACCCCTCGGTCACGGGCCCATCTATATGTTGCATCTCTGCCTTGATGGCCTGAAGTGTCATGGGCCCACCGGGCCAAAAATAATTCACCTTTATGTTGCCAATCTAAGTCCATCTGAGCCACTTCAATCTTAGCCGCTTTATCCACTTGTTGGTTGTTCTGGTGTTCCTCAGTGGCCCGACTCTTGGGTACATGGGCATCTACATGACGTACCTTCACCACCAGGTTCTGCACCCGGGCAGCAATATCTTTCCACAGTGCAGCAGCCCAGATGGGTTTACCTCTGCGTTGCCAGTTGCTCTGCTTCCATTGCTTCAACCACCCCCACAGGGCATTTGCCACCATCCATGAGTCAGTATAGAGATAAAGTACTGGCCACTTTTCTCGTTCAGCAATGTCCAGGGCCAGCTGGATGGCTTTCACCTCGGCAAATTGACTCGATTCACCCTCTCCTTCAGCAGTTTCTGCAACTTGTCGTCCAGGACTCCATACAGCTGCCTTCCATCTCCGATGCTTTCCCACAATACGGCAAGAGCCATCAGTAAACAAGGCATACTGCTTTTCACTTTCTGACAGTTTATTATATGGTGGGGCCTCTTCAGCACGCACCACCTCCTCCTCTGGTGACATTCCGAAATCTTTGCCCTCTGGCCAGTCCATGATGACTTCTAGAATGCCTGGACGACTGGGATTTCCTATTCGAGTTCGTTGTGTAATTAGTGCAGCCCATTTACTCCATGTAGCATCAGTTGCATGATGTGTAGAGGAGACCCTGCCTTTGAACATCCAGCCCAGCACGGGCAGCCGGGGTGCCAGGAGGAGCTGTGCTTCAGTGCCAATCACTTCCGAAGCAGCTCGAACCCCTTCATAGGCTGCCAGTATCTCTTTCTCAGTTGGGGTATAGCTGGCCTCAGATCCTTTGTATCCCCGACTCCAAAAGCCGAGGGGTCGACCTCGAGTCTCCCCTGGAGCTTTCTGCCAGAGGCTCCAGGTAGGACCGTTCTCCCCAGCTGCAGTGTACAGCACATTTTTTACATCTGGTCCGGTTCGGACTGGTCCAAGGGCTACTGCATGAACTATCTCGCGTTTAATTTGCTCAAAGGCTTGTTGCTGCTCAGGGCCCCATTTAAAATCATTCTTCTTCCGGGTCACATGATAGAGAGGGCTTACAATCGAACTGTAATTTGGGATGTGCATTCTCCAGAACCCCACTGCACCCAAGAAAGCTTGTGTTTCTTTCTTATTAGTTGGTGGAGACATTGCTGTTATCTTGTTGATCATATCTGTGGGGATCTGTCTACGTCCATCTTGCCATTTTATTCCCAAAAATTGAATCTCCTGTGCAGGTCCCTTGACCTTACTCCGTTTTATGGCAAAACCGGCTTTCAGCAGGATTTGGATTATTTTCCTCCCTTTCTCAAAGACTTCTTCCGCTGTATCGCCCCACACAATAATGTCATCAATGTATTGCAGGTGTTCTGGAGCTTGCCCCTGTTCCAGTGCAGTCTGGATCAGTCCATGGCAAATGGTAGGGCTGTGTTTCCACCCCTGGGGCAGTCGGTTCCAGGTGAACTGGACACCCCTCCAAGTAAAAGCAAACTGTGGCCTGCACTCTGCTGCCAAAGGAATGGAGAAAAATGCATTGGCAATATCAATCGTGGCATACCACTTGGCTGCTTTTGACTCTAGCTCATACTGAAGTTCTAGCATGTCCGGTACGGCAGCACTCAATGGTGGTGTGACTTCATTCAGGCCACGATAGTCTACTGTTAGTCTCCATTCTCCATTAGACTTTCGCACTGGCCATATGGGGCTATTGAAGGGTGAGCGGGTCCTGCTGATCACCCCCTGACTCTCCAGTCTACGGATCAGCTGATGGATGGGAATCAGGGAGTCTCGGTTGGTGCGATATTGCCGCCGGTGCACTGTTGTGGTCGCAATTGGCACTTGTTGTTCTTCAACTTTCAGCAACCCCACAGCAGAGGGATCTTCTGAGAGACCAGGCAAAGTGGACAGCTGCTCAATTTCCTCAGTCTCCAAAGCAGCAATACCAAAAGCCCACCGGTACCCTTTTGGGTCTTTGAAGTACCCTCTCTTGAGGTAGTCTATGCCGAGGATGCATGGAGCCTCTGGACCAGTCACAATAGGGTGCTTTTGCCACTCCCTCCCAGTCAGGCTGATTTCAGCCTCCAGCACAGTCAACTCTTGGGATCCTCCTGTTACTCCAGAAATATAGATGGGTTCCACCCCTTGACAGCTTGATGGCATCAGGGTACACTGTGCACCGGTATCTACTAGAGCCTTATACTTCTGTGGGACTGATGTGCCAGGCCATCTGATCCACACAGTCCAGTAAATCCGATTGTCCCCTACCTCCACCTGGCTGGAGGCAGGGCCCCTCTAATGGTCGTCACAGCATTGGACACTTAAGTCGTGTTGAAAGGGATTATTCTTCGTTATCACAGGAGCTGGAGTAAAATCAGCTCTTCCACTCCATCTGGGAAACTGCTCACCAGAAACTGAAGCCGTAGCTCTCATGGGACGATCAGTCTTGGCCCTTGCTCCCCTCTTCAGTTCACTCACCCGTTCCTCCAAAGCTGAAGTAGGTTTTCCATCCCACTTTGTCATGTCTTCTCCGTGATCCAGCAGGTAAAACCATAGGGTACCCCGTGGCGTATACCTTCTGTATCTCCTCTCTTGAACAATAGGACGTCTTTTGTTAATAGCTGAGACGCGTGTTGGTACACGTGAGGAGCTGGATAAATCAGATACATCGTCCCTCAATTTGTCGAGGTCCTGGGACAGTTTTTTCACAGCTGAGATGATGGAAGGAGTGAGATTGTCTTCGAACTCTCGGAGTTTATGAACCATTTCATCCACTGTTAGTGGTACTATGTCATTCCAGGTCACTGTTGCCAATGAATGGGCATATGATGACGGTGCATTCCGTGTAAGTTTTCGCCACATGGGTCGTGTACATTCAACTTCATCTGGATCTATAGGTGTATCCCCGTTATTCGGCTTGATGTGATAGATCATCTCTACGATGGCCGATTCCCTCAGAGACTGGATGCCTTTGTCTATAGTAGTCCACTTGGCCGAACGACTCGTAACATCGTCCTTGTACGGAAACCTTTCTTTCACAGCTGCCAAGAGCCTCCTCCAAAGGCTGAGGGACTTTTTCTCTCTTGCAATTGCTTTGTCAATTCCCCCTTCTCTAGCAAGTGATCCCAGCTGCTTGGCTTCTGTACCTTCTAGTTCGTGACCATCGGCCCCATTGTCCCAGCATCGGAGTAACCAGGTGATGATGTGCTCCCCTGGTTGACGGGTAAAATCTTTTCGCATATTCCGCAGCTCGGTTGAGGTCCGAGGTCGAGAAGTTACCTCTTCTTCTTCTTCTTCGTCATGTGAGGATGACTCCTGATCAGATTCTGGACCGGGTGGTGAATTCATTGGTTCTTCATCTCGCTTCACCCTTTTTGCCTCCTTTTTGCTTGTTCTCTTGCGTACAGGGGCAACCGATATTGGTACGAATTGGTCCTCTGGTTTGGCTGCAGTGATTATCACTGTGGTTTGAGTAGCGACTGTACTTGTTGCTGGGGGTGGTGTAGCTACCGTGCTTGGAGCTGGGGTAACCGCGCTGTCTGTTGCAGTTGAAGTTTGAGCAGCTGCTGTACTTGCCACTGGGGTAGCTGCGCAGTTCACTGCAGCCAAAGTTTGAGTAGCGACTGTCGCTTTGCCCTCAAATCCGCCGACATTCTTTTCCTTTTGAAGGTGCTGGATAGTGTTGAACAAGGCCCTGTAAGCATAGGCCAAGCCCCAGCACGTTGCCGTGATTTGTCCATCTCTGGTATGGCCAGAATGACCACACACCTCATTTAAGTGTTTTACTAATTCTTCTGGATTTTGCAGTTGTTCGGTAGTGAAATTCCAAAATACTGGGGGGGCCCACTGACCTAGATACTTGCCCATACTATCCCACACACCCTGCCACTCATGGCTGTCCAGCCTCTGGGAAAATCTCTCGGTCCTCCTACATCGTCGTTTGACCCCAGACAAGACCCAAACCTGAATCTGCTTAACTCTTGAAATCAGTAGTGGGCAAAACACACTCTGTATGCGTGTTAGCATGGTGATTCCCATCACCATCAGCAAACAAGTCTCAAGAGCATTAAAAGGCCATTTAAAAAATTCGAAACTCTCAAATGTAAATGGTCTGGGGGGACGACTAGGAGGGTAAAAGGATGTCTCCTTCACAGGTTGAGCACCTGAGAAGGAGAAAAAAGATGTGTAATTGCTAAGCACCTCCATCATATACCTCCCAAAGTATAAAGGTGGTGACCACACTGGGAACATAAGCCAGATCAGTTTCATGATCAATGATTCTATTGTATTACAAGTCATTACCATAAAGTACAATGGGATAAAAACCTTAGCCCAAGCCCCACACTTGAAAAACACTAATACAGCCAATACCGGATGGACGTAAGATATGGTATACTGAAACTGTGAGATCAAGAGGAAAAACCTTGAGAGCCAATAAATCAGCATTGTGACGAGTGACTATCAATCCAGTCAGATCTGTTCTTATCTCAACCCCTCGTGCCCCACGTTGGGCGCCAAAAAGAACTGTCGTGGTTTAAACCCAGTCAGGTAACTTGTTCACTCACTCCCAGTGAGTGGTGCCAAGCTGACAACAATCAAGGTCCGTGTTCGTCTCCCCCCCCCTCCCTGCACCGGGGCTCTCCCCTTCCCCGCTCCCGGAGGAACGGGGAGGAGGATCGAGAGAGTGCAACTCCTACGGGTTGAGACAAGAACAGTCCAGCAACAAATCACCACCGCTACTATCAGCTAAAACAATGATAAGGGAAAATAACAAGGGAAGAGAATACGATACCACCGGCCAAGAAAACGAGTTCCACCCGGAAGCCCCTGTCCTTCCGGGTAACTCCCAGTTACCCCCCACCCCGGGCATGACGTGCTGTGGTATGGAATACCTCCCCGGCTAGCCCGGGTCAGGCGCCCCGTCTCTGCTTCCTCACAGCTTCCCCTCCTCCCTGGCAGAGCATGAGCCTCACAGAGTCCTGGGTAAACATCACTTAGCAACAACCGAAAACATCGGCTTCACCAACGCTGTTCTCAAAACTAGAAGTCAAAACACAGCACTGCACCAGCTAACACAAAGGAAAAAACATGACTGCTACTGCTGAACCCAGGACACTGTGCTCTAGCATGTTTATGTGGGACAGAGGCTGTGAACATTGGGGCTGTTCAGCCTGGAGAAGAGAAGCTGTGTGGAGACCTCATAGCAGCTTCCAGTGTCTGAAGGGGGCTACAAGGATGCTGGAGAGGGACTCTTCATCAGGGACTGCAGTGATAGGACAAGGGGTGATGGGCTCTAACTGAAACACTGCTTTCCCCCTAAATTCCTGTACTGCTTTTGGACCTCTCAAGCCATGATGCTCTTCTCCTTTAGGCTTTCAATGGGTGCATGCCAATCTCAGCCTCAGTAAAAGGCTTTCTGTTCAGATGGTTGTTACAGCAGAGCGGCAAATCCATCACCTAGAAAATAGTTTGCTGGTGAACACTTCTGTCTAAGCATTCTGGGAAGTCATTTGCCTTTTCTTTATGAGGAAGGAAGGCCTGAAGGCATGCAGATGGGGAAATATACACTGTTTACTGCAAATAACTTGAGAAAGGCGCTTCTACCAGATTGTGCATCTTCTCCTAGTGGATAGGAAAGACCCAGCACATTGAATTATTGATTTAGATGAGAAGAAATACTGAAAAGGGCACCTAAGCATATGTTTTGGAAGCTTCTGGCATCACTGGGAAGGCATCACAAACGATACCCTTCAAAGTATAGCAGTATAATGTATCAAACGCCTCCGGAAAGAAACACAACTTATACTCTTATTCTGAATACATATGCCCTTGCAATTCATCCTGGTTTTAAAGTGCCTGAGGGGGGAAATGAGCCTGGCAGCTCCTCCCTGTGTGGAATGTCGAAGCATAATGCATTGGATTATCAAATCAAAATGGTACTGGCACCCCTTCTAATCCTGTGCTCTAAAAGCTTCAAACCTGAACTGTGTGCACCTTGGATCTTGTGCAAGCCTTGTTCCTTAACTTGCTAGTACTAGAAAGGCTGGGTGGAAGAGGGGACTGAATCTCCTACCAGGTACTCTGAAGAAAGCCAAGACTTCTGGAGAAGACAACTTCTATTGCCATTTGCTAAAAGGCCTTGTAATACCTTATTTATTGCCAGCTTACAGAGTGGGGTCCCATCCACGACTTGAACTCCCAAAGGTCATGGAAACGTGTCAGTTAACAATGAAGGAACAGAATCTGTGCATTAAATATCAAGAACATCGTGTTGAAATGTTACCAAGGAGTTTTTCTTTGGTTGCTGAGCACGTTCATCTCTTTCCTCAGTCCTAGCATCACCATGTAATGAAACCAGTGCATCTGGTAAGATTTATTTCTCAGAAGCAAGGATATTCCTGGCTGTCATTAAAAAGGAGGCTCTTGGGTTCAATATCTTGGTCACTTGTTCTTGTGTTTCTTCCTTTAAAATTCCATGTTCAATGGAAGATGTTTGATTCTTCTGTGGCTTCATCAGCTACATTCCTCATCCAACATAACATTGTGAAGGACAACGAAACCCTTGACTGCTCTCCCTTACCCTGCTTCTCTCCTGCAGTGTTGTACCTACATAACAAATAAGATTGGTTTCCCATTAAGTGCCAATTAAGTGACAATTAAGTGCCAATTTTCCAATTAAGTGCCACACTTAATTACAGGTTTTCTCCATGCAAAGCCTCCAGATATTGGGCAGAGAAATCCTCTGGGATTAGACAAGTTTAAGGAAGTCTCTTTGCATCCCATGGAATCAATCTGCATTAGTAAGCACCTCTCACAGTTTGGCAGGTTACCGTTGGGGTGGACACTTCACTACACACCAAACTAGTTGCAAGGCATTCCTGTCATAAAATTGGAATGGGGAAGTGTTTTGTTTTAAAGCCATCTTGTACAGATTGCCTTCTTTTTATTGGAATTCTCTTGAATCTTGAAGCCACTGCATTCTTGTAGTAAACGCTTGTAATAATAAGGGTAACTGGAACAGTCTTCTCTTAAATTCTGAGTGGTATATGGCTTCACCGGGTTTCTTGTTTGCTTTTGAAATGACCAAATCTGTAGCTTTTATGTAATAAAACTACAGGGATCATGAGCCATGCTGACATAAAATGCAGTAGTAATAGTATAATGTCTCCATATATAAACCACTATCTAAGGCCTCGTCAGCATCTAAAAAGCCAAGGAATTGCCTGGAGTCATTTCCTTGCGTCTTCCCCTTGTTATTTTTAAGACCACAGTGAATTTCATTTGACTGCCATAAAATAAATGGATGCACCCCATCCCTATCAACTGTTTCTCTTTTCCCTTTTTCTTTTAAAGGAAGATGTGGAATAGAAACTTCCAAAGAGGAAGAGCTTTCCACGTGAACCCAAACCAAAACCCCATCACAAACCAAGACACCTTCTCTACACGCTTCACAAACCAGGAGCAAAAGTTCTGCGTGTTAAGACTGATGTCCCAAGAAGCACCTTCGATGAGATAAGGTTCTTCCATTGCTTAACACACCGCCACCTCTTTTCTTGTGCTGGTTCCTGCCCTCAGGAACTCCCTCTAAATGGGATCATGTCCCTTTATGCTGTCAACTAGCTCCGAGGACAGGATTTGGGGAAGGTTTGGGAAATGTGAATCACTTCCCTAAGACGGGGCCAAGCCAGGAATAGAAATGAACAAGGCGAGGCAGGGACCCAAAGTACAAAGAGTTTCACCAATACATCATCTGCCTTTTAGACTGAAGAAACAAAGCTGGCAGAGCTATTATCTCCCCGCGTACAGGATTAGCACTTTACCCAATCCACGTGAGGTTAAGGTGTTTGTATCCTACACCTACCTGTATCCTTTCTGGAGGTTAATTCTCTGGTTGTTATCTGATGGTGGGGGTTTTTAATTGGTATTTGTAAGTGCTGGATTACAAGGAGTAAGTTGAAAATGATACAGCTCCCTTGGGAGCTTCAACAGCCATGGTCTACCCAAGTGGTCTACAAGCACTGTAGAATGCAGCTTTAAATAATTCAAAAACCCCAAACCAGCTCGTGCTGCAATTACCTTGGTTGGACTTGGTGATCCTAAAGGTCTTTTCCACCCTAACTGATTCTATGATTCTACCTTTAATCTCTCGATAAAGATAGGGTCCATATTGTACAAATGCTCCTATAATCTGAACTCACAGTGGTATATCATCACTGGTAATCTTTCTTCAGCATGGAACTAGAAATGGCACAGCAGGAATAGTGCTTAAAGAAAAAAGAAACCCCTGGTGACATAAGTGAGGCTGAAATCAAAGGATGATCAATCTGACACTTCTCTAGCTGGGAGTCGCCTTCTTGAATGCTGGAATTTGACCTGCCCATACTGCACTCCCTATCTGAATTCTTTCCCTTAATGTTGTTGGGGGTTTTCTTTGGCATTCAAACATTTCTCTTACCTATCGGTCTTACACATGCAGTTTATGATCCCTGCAAAATCTGATGTTTGCCTGATACTCCCTATTGCTGTAGATGGGCTCGTTAAATCTTTCAGCACTTAATAGCAAAGATCTTGTTTTAATCTCAGCCAAGCACCAGAAAATGATGGGTTTGGTTTTGATAATCTGCTTATTACATACCAGTACTGCGGTGAGCAAGCTAATGAGGAAATCTGAAGACTCCTTCTTGCTCAACCCCACTAGTACAGGGGAATCAGTTGAGAGGTGAATGTGGCAGAAGCTTCTCTCCAGTGTTTGATATCTCATGGGTCTCTCTCACCTGATTTTGTTTTAGCTTTGACCCATTTTTTCAGCCGTTCCTGATGAACAAACTTGAGCCTTCTCACACAGCCACATGGCTCTAGCAGTGCATTTGTGGGAGCACCTCCAGCAATCTGACAGATATGACACTGATCTCTTTCTCTTCTGAGTCTTCTGCCAGGAGACTATGAAGACAACAGAGGAAATCAAACACTGCTCTTGGCAAAGGCTGCCGTTGAATAATGGACAGTATCTTAGCATTGATGTTCTAGGATTTGGAGAGCCTTTTATTAAGGCTCTTTATCACATGATGGTGACCTGGAAGAATAATATCCAACAGTTTAGAGTTAATATGTTCCTTAAAGCTGATAAATGTTCATAGGAAAAGCCTTATAGTCTCTAAATCCCTTTTATGTGTTTGTGTAACCCAACGGTGAATCACACAGCTACTTCTCTTCTTGGAGAAGAATGAGTGTTTGAATACTGCCTACCAAAGATGAGAGAAGGGATCTGCTGAATACCCTCCCCTCCCAGCAGTGCTGGCATTGTCTGAGTTTGGAATCTTCATCCTGAGTGGCTTTCCTTCTAGAAACCTCTCTAGATCCATGGTGACACAGGGCAAGGGCATTTCTTGGTGAAGAGTGATTGTTTAACTGAACAGGAAACCAAAGAAGTGCTGCAAAACCTTTTAATGGCTTTATAGTCATGAGTGATGGATGAAAACATGCAAAGAGTATTTAATGATGTGAGCTAGTGCTTTTTGCATGGAATCTGATGAGCAGATCGGGTTCCTACTTAATAAATAGAATACTAACCATCAAAAGCATTGAACTTTGGATCAGACTCTAGGTTAACTCATACTGTAAAAGTGCGAAAATGAAAAAGCAGTTTGTGACTTCACCATTTCACACATCGAAAGCTTAACCGCACAGAGTTACATCTCCATCCTTGCTTTGCCTGCTAATCCCCGTGGGTGCTGCATATGTAACACCTCAGAAAACCACTCTTTTGCTTAACATGACCAGCAGGAGGTTGTTTCAGGTTTATTTTGTTGGGCTTCCCCCCCTTCCCATCCCCTTCTAGGCATGGTTTGGTTTGACCCTCCCTAGCCCCATAAGTGACCCATAGAAACCCCCAAGTGCTCCTTGTGCCCCATAAGTGCTCACGTGGGACCTCCACCACCTCTGGCACCTCAGGCACTTCCTCTTCTATGGGGCACAACCCAGGGTCGCTATGGGGCTGGGGAAGGTCAAGGCCTCTCTCCTGCCCTCCCAGCTCCATAAGTGACCCCTGACCCATACCTGGAGTCCCAGTTCAGCCTTAGCCTCTCTCAGCAGCTCCAGCTCCCTCAGGGTCACCTCAGGCAGCTCCTCCTCCTGTGCCCCACAGCACTATGGGGCTGCACCACAGAGCCCCCTAACCCTCTATGGGGCAGCTCCATAGCAAGCCCTAACCTCCTATAGGGCAGCCCTATTACCCCTATTGGGCAACCCAATAGCAGCCCCAAAACCTCTATGGGGCAGCCCGACAGCACCCCCGAACCCTCTATGGGGCAGCCCCATAGCACCCCATAGGGCTCTAGTAACGTAAAGGGACATCAGGTCAACCAACATTGGAGTCCATAGAGCCCCATAAGCCCCCATCCGACTCCTATGGGGCAGCCCCATAAGTGCCACTATGGGGCAGATCCACCTAGATGCTGGGCATCACCAGGGTCTCGGGCTCAGGCTCTCTCAGGGTGATGGCCTCAGGGGACAGGTCGGGGGGAGCCTGCAGTGGGGCAGCACTTGGTGGTCAGCCCCACAGACCCGCCCAGACATCCCATAGTGCCCCACAGACACCCCATAGACCCCCAGTAGAGCCCCACAGTTCCCCATACAAACCCCATAGACACCCCATAGCCCCCATACAGCCCATGGACACCCTATAGCCACCCCACAGACACCCATGCATCCCCCATAGCCCCCCCACTTATGCGGCAGAACTCACCTGGTGGTGGCGGCGGGATCTCCTCCAGCAACATCTATAGGGAATATAGGGTGGGTATTAAAGCAGGCACTATGGGGTGGGATATGTAGAGCAGGGATTGATGGGGTAAGATCTATAGGGTGGGACCTATGGGGCAGTACTTGTGGCAGCGCCATGGGGCAGGCTCTATGGGGCAGGATCTACGCAACAGTACCTGTGGCAGCACTATGGGGCAGGCTTTATGTGGCAGTACCTGGGACAGGATCTATGGGTCAGGCTCTATGCAGCAGTAGCTGGGGCAGCGCTATGGGGCAAGCTCTATGGGGCAGTACCTAGGGCAGTGCTAGGCAGCAGGCTCTATGGGGCAGTACCTGGGGCAGTGCTATTAGGGATGCTCTATGGGGCAGTACCTGGGGCAGCGCTATGGGGCAGGCTCTATGGGCAGTGCTATGGGGCTCAGCAGCTCCATCCCCATAACCCCAAAGAAGAGGTCCGGGGCCAGTTGCAGCTTCAGCATCTGGGCCTGGGCATCCACCAGCACCTGTGGGCTGCACACAGGGGGCTATGGGGTGGTTATGAGGCACTCTGTGGGGCTCTATGGGGTCTCAATAGGGGTCCATGGGTTGCTACAGGTATCTACGGGGTCTCTATGGGGCAGGTCTCTATGGGGAATCTATGAGGGTCCTATGGGGTCTCTATGCAGTCTCTAAGGGGCTCTATGGGGTCTCTAAGGGTCTCGGTGGGGTCTCTAAGGGTCTCTATGGGTCTATGAGGCACTATGGGGTCTCTGTGGGGCTCTATGGAGTCTCTATGGGGGCTCTATGGGGCTCTCTGGGATGCCTATAGGTCTCTATGGGGGCTCTAAGGGTCTCTATGGAGTCTCTATGGGGCTCTATAGGTCTCTATGGGGCTCTAGAGGTCTCTATGGCCTATAATTCCCATAGCCAACCTACAGAGCCCCATAACCCTCCATAGCCACCCTATAGAGCCCCATAACCCCTCCATAGCTACCCTATAGAGCCCCATAACCCTCCACAGCCACCCTATAGAGCCCCATCAGTCCCCAGATATCACCCCAAATCCTGCTGACCCCCACTGAGCACTACAGTGCCCCATAACCCCCCAGACAACCTGCATTTCCCCACATTAACCCCTAATTAGCTCATATTAACCCCCAGTTACCCCACATTAACCAGTAAATACCCCATACTAACACCTAATTCCTCATATTAATTCCTTTTTACCCTGTTAACCCACATTAAACCCTAATTACCCATTAACGACCCCCATTTACTGCCCTTATGAACTCTTTCAATAAACCCCCAGTGACCCCCCCCTTCACCCCCACATTATCCCATCAATTACCCCTATTTAGCCCCTAATAACCCCTTAATTAGTGCTAAGGAGGCCCCGTTACAGGCCATGGATGCACACAGCAGGCAGCAGCAGTGCCGCCCGTAGACCCGCGCCAGCAGCGCCACCAGGTACAGCGAGCACCGAGGGGGCCGGGCTCCGGCCGGCGGGGGCGGGGCCTTCCACCCACCTCTGCCACTCACGAACGCCGACACCGCCGGGCTGCAACAATGACAGCCAATGGGGGTGCACCGTAGCCACGCCCCCCCATTGAGGCCACACACCCCCAAAGTTACCAAAGCAGCGGCACATCCCCGCTGAGATACTCCCGCGGGAGCTGCACGTGGCCTCCAGCCTATCAGAGGGCGGCAGCGGTGTGAGAGGCGCGATCTGATTGGTCCGCGGGTGAAGCCCCCCCCCCCACGTTGCCGTGGTTACCAGATGGTGCCGAAGCAGCCTGTGTGTTGCAGGAGCACAGCCAGGTAGTAAGACATGGCGGCGGTGGGCGGGGCTTGCACAGGGGGCGGGGCCAAGGAAAGGAGGGGCACGGGTTTGGGGTTCAGGGGGTTAAAATGCGATTGAATGGGTTAACAGGAGATTAAAACAGGTGGAAAAGGATAAAAACTGTTTAAAATTAATTAAAACTGGATTTAAAAGAATTAAAAGTGGATTTAAAACAATTAAAATTACTTAAAACTGGATTAAAACAAATTAAAAAGCATATTAAAACCGATTAAAATGAATTAAAACTGGATTAAAAGGAATTAAAAGTGGATTAAGTGGTTTATAGCAAATTAAAAGTGGATTAAAACTGATTAAAATGGGTAATAGAGAATTAAACGTGGATTAAAACCGATTAGAATTAATGTGAATTAAAACCAATTAAAAGCTATTTAAAACCAATTAAAAGTAAAAATAAAATGAAAAGTTAATTAAAATGAATTAAAAACGCTAAAACCGATTTAAAAGTCTTAAAATGAATAAAAATATAGTGAATAAAACCAAATTCAAAATAAAATGTATAAAAAGGGAATTAAAAGTGAGTTACAGTTGATAAAATTATTAAAAAAAAGATAAATATAAATAAATTGGAATAAACCGGAATAAAACTCGAATGAAAATGAGTACGAATAAAAAGGGACAAAGTCCAACTTGAAGAAAAATGAATTAAAAACAGACTGGAATGGATTAAAATTCAATGTAAACGGATTAGGGGTGGATTAAAATCAAATTTCCTTGAATAAATATGAATAAATAACAACTTAAAGCCAAAAAAATGGAATTAAACTGAGTGAAAAATGAATAGACGTGATTAAAAGTGTATCAATATTAATAAGTACACATTAAAGGGACTAAAACGCCACTAAAAGTGAATGTGACTAAAAACTGAATTAAAACCCGGTTAAAAGTGAGTTAAAACTGATTTAAGTGAATAAATAGCAGATAAAAGCCGTTAAAAAGAGATTAAAAGAGAATAAATCCGAATCAAAGTCATTAAATCCGGCATAAACTGAATAAAAGCAAATCAAAAGCGATCCAAAGTTAGTAAAGAAGTGAAGAAAGCCGAATAAATGGGACAAAAGAGGATTAAATGAGGGGGGAAGAATGTAAAATGAGTAAAAGTCGATATAAAAGGAATTAAACTCGATAAAGAGTGAATAAAAATGACAAAATCTACATAAAGTGACTTAAACTCGATGTAAAGTTGATAAAAGCCGTCAGAAAGCAACTTAAACCCAATATAACATGAATTCAACTCTCCACAACGCGAATTAAAGCCCATCCAACATAAATTAAACCCCTGTCGTGGTTTAAACCCAGTCAGGTAACTTGTTCACTCACTCCCAGTGAGTGGTGCCGAGCTGACAACAATCGAGGTCCATGTCCCCTCCCCCACCGGGGTTCTCCGCTTCCCCACTCCCAGAGGAACGGGGAGGAGGATCGAAAAAGTGCAACTCCCACGGGTTGAGACAAGAACAGTCCAGCAACCAATGTACACAAATCACCACCGCTACTATCAACTACAACAATGATAAGGGAAAATAACAAGGGAAGAGAATATGATACCACCGGCCAAGAAAATGAGTTCCACCCGGAAACCCGTGTCCTTCCGGGTAACTACCAGTTACCCCCCACCCTGGGCATGACGTGCTGTGGTATGGAATACCTCCCTGGCTAGCCCGGGTCAGGCGCCCCGTGTCTGCTTCCTCACAGCTTCCCCTCCTCCCTGGCAGAGCATGAGTCTCACAGAGTCCTTGGTCAGGGTAAACATCACTTAGCAACAACTGAAAACATCGACTTCACCAACACTGTTCTCAGGCTGGAAGTCAAAACACAGCACTGCACCAGCTACCACAAAGGAAAAAAAAAAACATGACTGCTACTGCTGAATCCAGGACAACCCCACAGATCATCAATTCAACGCGATATAACGAGACTTAAACGCATTTAAACGGGGACAAAACACCCCAAACCCTTCAAAACCCTTCAGAGAGGTTAAAAGAAGTCAGAATTGGGTTTAAAAGGGTGAATTTAGGGTTAAAAAAGGGGTTGAAGCGCTCGGTCCCCCCCTTACCGCCTGTGGCACCCTGACGCTGCCCTCACTGCACTGCGCAGGGCCGTGCTGCGCCGCCCCCTTTTATCAACTTGGTAGCACCGCCCCCCCCGTCAATCAGACCGCTGCGAGGGTGGGCCTTAGGGAGGGACAGCCAATAGGAGCTGGAGTAGCGGCAGCGGGCAGCCAATGGGGCGTGCTCCCGCTTGAAAGGCGGGGAAGGAGCGAAGATGGCGGCGTGAGGAGGGAGAAGGGGAAGGAGACAAGATGGTGGTGTGAGGAAGGAGAAAGGGAAGGAGACAAGATGGCGGCGTGAAGAGAAGGAGACAAGATGGCGGCGTGACAGAGCTGAGAGGGAGCTCGTTAGGATTAAAGCCTGAAATCCTGGGAATGAAAGTTTTTGTGGAGGTTTCCTTCTGTTCCCGCTAGCATGAAAACCTCCGTCATCTCTGAAGCCACATTTCAAGTAGTTGCAGGCAGCTCGCACAGTGTCAGTTCAGCAGTGAATATCCCTCAGCAAGGTCCTCTAAGGGAGGGCTCCAGAGGAATGGGAGGTCTCAAGTCCACCTGTCAGGAACAGGATCAGAGCTCGTGGTTCAAGGCTTGGTCCAGGCCGAGTTGGCAATCCCCAAGGCCAGAGACTGCACAGCCTCTCTGGGGGACCTGACGCAGCGCTTGCCTGAGCACACGGGAACAAGGTTTCCTTAAGTCCTGAACCTCTCCTCTGTCACTATCCCCCATTGCCTTTTGTCCTCCCACCAGGCACCATGGTGAGGAGCCTGGCTCTGTATTCTCCATGTCCTCCTTGCCGGTACAGGCAGCCAGTCCCCAACAGCCTTTCCTTCCCAAGATCTCAGGTGCCCATCAGCCTTCCCTTCACCGGACTGGACAAGCCCAGCTCCCCCAGCCTCTCCCCACAGGCAATGGTAGTTTGGTTTTGGTTGTCTGGACTTCAGTATTTGCTGGAGGTCAGGGTCATGGGTACCACTGCCTCCAAGGGGGGAGATCCTGGAAAGGTCCCCACTGGGTTGCATTTTGCAGCAATCTGGGTGGAGGTCAGGACCACTGCCTCCACAGGGAGGTTGAAGAAATCCCCACTGGGCTGCATTTCACAACACTGGAAACAAATCGGTGAAGCCCCGGGGGGTTCGGTCACTCGGGAGGCTTTGGAACAAAGCGGTGGACCCCTGAGGGGTTCGGTTACTCAGGAGACTCTGCTAAAATACTGCCATCACTGCTGGATGTTATTCTTGAGACAAGAAGGAAGGTGGGATGAAGTAGTTTATGCAGAAATGTTTTTCATTTTGAGATATCATCTGGAACGGCAAAAGGATTGCAGTTTTAATTTCGCACTCCAGGACCTGTCAGTATTGTCCTTGGAGAAAGACCGTAAAATCTGCTTAAACGCTGTTGCTCTTTGTGCACTGTCACAAAAAACCTAATATGCCAATCTGTTTTAATTGATTTTTATTATAATTAATAGAGAGTCAATAAGCAAGCAGCTCTGGGTGCGCCGCGGAGTCTCCGCTCCGCCTGAGGGGAACTTCTGGGGATAGTCTCTTATACTTTTTGGTCTTGGGTTTCAGCCAATCCTGTTGTCTTCTTTTCCCAGGCTTCTCCACCTATTGGGATCTTGTCTCCGGGTGAAGAAATATTGTGTCTATCACAAGTCTGACCGCCATCTTAGACCCCATAAATTCCACTCCTGATGTGTTTATTTGTTCAGTGCACAGATTTCACAACGTTCTGTAACAGGACATTACTCTAAGTTACCTACCCCCCCCCCCCCCCCCCCTTTTCTAAGAACATTCATGCAATTTAAACAATGAAGAAAACATTTCTTTGCACAATATTGCGGTTGACCCAGGGGAATTACTCCCTTGTTTCTTCTTCCTCCTCACTGTGGTATTGACAGGGACACTTATCATACCCTTTGCACATAGCACAATGATCACAAGGGATTCCACACAGTGCAATGATCACTAGGACCCCTGACTTGCTGACACGAATCACTCTGATGTAACTCACAGCACCATAGGGCACTAAACATCTGAGGAACGTGGAGGAGGATATGGATTTGATGGCAGCCCCCTGGGGAAGAGGTATTGTGGATAATGGGGCCAAAGGTGCTGAAAATGAGAATCAAGCACAAGCACCAGCGCAGGCACCAGAGATATGGGGAAGGGGGGGGGGGGCTGAAGGATTTAGCTCTACAGCAGGGCAAAACAGGGGAAAACAAGGGGAAACTGTGACTGCACCTTTGAGTCAAGTGGTGCGTAATGATGGTCTGCTCATGATGAAGATCCCCTTTACCACTATAGATTTGAATAGCTGGAAACAAGTGTCTGGTAATTACACATCCTGCTTTCGAGAGTGTTGACACAAATATGATTATTCTTATGGCTCGGACCGCAGTACAGCAACAAATAACAGCAGGCACAGCAATAGGTACAGGAAATCTTCATGTACCCACCCCCAGTCCTAACTGGGACCCTAACTGGGACAGGCAAGCTTTGAAACAATATCGGAGGTGGATTTCATTCCGTATTAGGAATGCGGTCCCCAAGGCAGTGAGCTGGTCTAAGCTACATGAAATAAAGCAAGATGTAAATGAATCATCTGCTGGATTCATGGGAAGATTAAAAGAAGTGATGCATAAATATACTAATATAGATCCTGAATCGGAGGAAGGAAGGAAAGAGTTAGGCCAGTTAACAAAAAGTCAATCCATGGAAGACATAAGGAAAAAGGTACAAAAGCTTAAGGGGGAGGACCAATGTGAGTTGGTAAAAATAATGGACGTGGCCTTGAAGACCTATCACAATCGGACCAATATTACTCTGGTGCAAGTTCTCTGCAATGGTTCAAATGGTTCAGTGGTACTGGGAAGCAGTTTGAGCCCCTGATTATTAATATATATGTTATTAATAGAATATAACTATTAATGTAATGCAATATTGTGTTTTGTGGGTTATAGTGTGTCAGGTTTCAACTAGGAATTTGTTAATGTATGTGTGGGGTCGTAAGATAAGCTGCAGAGTAAAACTGAATCTTTAGGGGAAAAAAAAAAAGAGAAAAATTGCTGCCTGTAGTTATCCCACATGAAGCCAGGAAAGGGGGGAGTGGCCCAGGAGGAGAGGAAACAAGGATTACATGGAAAGGTTTGTGAACAGACTCCACAGGCTGCACTCGAAGGGAAAATGCCAATGGCACCATCAAGGGACTGCAGGGCTCGGCAGCGCTGGCAGGAGCAGAGCTGTGAGGCCTGACCCTACTCCTTGGGCACACGCAGGTGAGCTCCAGCACCTGACAGGATCCTCCGCCTCCGCCTGCACTGCCGCCATGACACCAGGTGGCGCAGAGGATGACATCAGAGCCGGCACCATGGAGGGGAGGGCGAGAAGGGGCCGGACGTGCGGCACCTGTGGTAGCCTGGGGGGGCAGGATGTGGAAACGAAAGAGCGAGATGGAGCCGGGATGGGAGCAGGATGGGAGGGGGGTGGAGCCAGGATGGGAGTGGGATGAATCGGGGATCGAACCAGGATCGAACGGGATGGAGCCGGGATGGGAGTGGGGTGGAGCCAGGACAAGAGCGGGATGGAAATGGGATCAAAGCGGAATGAAGGTTGGATGTGAGCGGGATGGAGCCGGGATCAGAACGGGATGGAGCCGGGATGGGAGTGGGGTGGAGCCAGGACAAGAGCGGGATGGAAATGGGATCAAAGCGGAATGAAGGTTGGATGTGAGCGGGATGGAGCCGGGATCAGAACGGTATGGAGCCAGGATGGGAGTGGGATGGAGCCGGGATGAGAGCGGGATGGAGAAGGGATGGGAGCTGGATGGAGAAGGGATGGGAACGGGATGGAGCTGGGATCGAGCCAGGATCGAATGGGATGGAGCCAGGATGGGAGCGAGATGGAGCCGAGATGGGAGCAGGGTGGAGCCGGGATGGGAGTGGGATGAAGCCGGGATAAAAGCAGAATGGAGCCAGGATCGAACCAGGATCAAATAGGATGGAGGCGGGATGGGAGTGGGTTGGAGCTGGGATGGGAGCGGGATGGAGCCGGTATCAGAGCAGGATGGAGCCAGGATCGAACTAGGATCAATTGGGATGGAGACAAAATGGGAAGGGGATGGAGTCAGGATGGGAGCAGGATGGAGCAGGGTTCAGAGCAGGATGGAGCCGGGATCAAACCGGGATCGAGCGGTATGAAGCTGGGATCAGAGTGGGATGGAGCCAAGATAAAACCGGGATTGAACGGGATGGAGCCAGGATGGGACTGGCATGGAGCCGAGATGGGAGCAGGATGAAGCCAGAAACGGAGCGGGATGGAGCGGGGAACGAACCAGGGTCAAGCGGGATAGAGCCGAGATGGGAGTGGGGTGGAGCCGGGATAGGAGCGGGATGGAGCCCTTATCAGTGCGGGATGGAGCTGGCATCGAACAAGGATTGAGCAGGATGGAGCAAGGATGGGAGTGTGATGGAGCCATGATGGGAGCGGGATGGAGGCGGGATCGGAGCGGGATGGAGCCAGGATGGGAGCGCGATGGAGCCGAGATCAGAGCGGGATGGATCTGGGATCGAACCAGGATCGAGGGGGATGGAGCTGTGATGGGAGTGGGATGGAGCCGAGATGGGAGCAGGATGAAGCAGGAAACGGAGTGGGATGGAGTGGGGATCGAGCCAGGGTCAAGCGGGATGGAGCCGAGATGGGAGCGGGATGGAGACGTGATGCGAGCAGGATGGATCCGGGATCAGTGAAGAATGGCAGCGGGACGGAGCCGGGATCAGAGCGGGATGGAGCTAGGATCGAAACAGGATCAAGAGGGATGGAGCCAGGATGGGAGCGGGATGGAGCCCTGATTGGATCGGGATAAAGCCAGGATCAGAGCGGGATGGAGCCGGGATTGAATCAAGATCGAATGGGATGGAGCCACGATGGGAGTGGGATGTAGCCGAGATGGGAGCGGGATGGAGCTGGGATGGGAGCGGGAAGGAGCTGGGATGGAGCCAGGATGGGAGCGGTATGGAGCTGAGATCAAACCAGGATCAAGCGGGATGGATCCGGGATGGGAGCGAGATGGATCTGGGATGGGAGCGTGATGAAGCCGAGTTGGGAGCGGGATGGAGCCGGGAACGAACCGGGATAGAACAGGATGGAGGTGGATGGAGCCGCGAAGGGAGCGGGATGGAACCAGGATGGGAGCGGGATGGAGCCAGGATCAAACCAGGATCAAGCGGAATGAAGCCGGGACAGGAGAAGGGTGCAGCTGGGATGGGAGCAGGATGGAACCGGGATCAGAGCGGGATGGAGCTGGGATCGAACTGAGATCGAACAGGATGTAGGCAGGATGGGAGTGGGATGGAACCGAGATCGGGATGCAGCCAGGATGGGAGCGCAACGGAGCCGATATCAGAGCCGGGATGGAGCCGGGATGGAACCAGGATTGAGCGGGATGGAGCCGGGATGGGAGTGGGATGGAGCGGGGATGGCAGCGGGGTCGTGCCGGGATCAAACCAGGAGAGAATGGGATGGAGCCGAGATGGGAGCGGGATGGAGATGGGGTGCAAGCAGGATGGATCTGCGATCAGGGAAGAATGGGAGCAGGACGGAGCCAGGATCGAACCAGGATCGAGCGGGATGGAGCCAGGATGGGAGCGGGACGGAGCCAGGATGGGAGCACGATGGAGTCGGGATGGGAGCTGGATGGAACTGGGATGGAAAAGGGATGGAGGCGGGATGGAGCCAGAATCAAACCAGGATTGAGCGGGATGGAGCTGTGATGGGTGCGGGATGGAGCCAGGATGGGAGCAGGGTGGAGCCGGGGTGGGAGTGGGAGAGGAGTGGAATAGAGACGGGATGTGAGCACAATGGAGCCAGGATGGAAGCGTGACGGGAGCGGGATGGAGCCGGGATGAAAGAGGCATGGAGCCGAGATGGGAGTGGGATGGCAGAGGAATGGAGCCGGGATGGGAGCGGGATAGAACCGGGATCAGAGTGAGATGAAGCTGGGATCGAATCAGGATCGAGCAGGATGAAGCCAGACCAGAGCGGGATGCAGTCAGGATCGAACCAGGATCGAGCCGGGATGGGAGCGGGATAGAGCCGGGATCAGAGCGGGATGGAGCCAGGATCGAACCAGGATCAAGCGGGATGGAGCCAGGATGGAAGCGGGATGGAGCCAGGATGGGAGCGGGGTGGAGCCGGGGTGGGAGTGGGATGGGAGCAGAATAGAGACGGGATGTGAGCACAATGGAGCCGGGATGGGAGCGTGACGGGAGCGGGATGGAGCCGGGATGAAAGAGGCATGGAGCCGTGATGGGAGTGGGATGGCAGAGGAATGGAGCCGGGATGGGAGTGGGATGGAGCCAGGATGGGAGCGGGATAGAACGGGGATCAGAGCGAGATGAAGCAGGGATCGAACCAGGATCGAGAAGGATGAAGCCAGATCAGAGTGGGATGGACTCGGGATCGAACCAGGATCGAGCCGGGATGGGAGCGGGATGGAGCCGGGATCAGAGCGGAATGGAGCCAGGATCGAACCAGGATCGAGCGGGATGGAGCCAGGATGGTAGCGGGATGCGGACAGGATGGGAGCACGATGGAGTTGGGATGGGAGCGGGATGAGAGCGGGATGGGAGCAGGATGGAACCGGAATGGAAGCAGGTTGGAGTTGGGATAGGAGCAGGATGGGAGAGGAATGGAGCCGGGATGGGAGCAGGATGGATCCAGACTGCGAAAGGGATGGAGGCTGGATGGAGCAGGGATCGAACCAGGATTGAGAGGGATGGAGCGGGGATGGGAACGGGATGGAGCCGGGATGGGTGCAGGATGGGAGCGGCATGGATCCTGATGGAGCCATGATGGAAGCGGGATGGGAGCGGGATTGAGCCAGGATGGGAGCCTGATGGAGTCGAGATGGGAGTGAGATGGGAGCAGAATGGAGGCGGGATGCTAGCGGAATGGAGCCGGGATCGGAGCGGAATGGAGCCAGGATGGGAGAGTGATGGCAGCAGGATGGAGCCAGGATGGGAGAGGGATGAAGCCGGGATCAAACCAGGATCGAGCGGGATGGAGCCAGGATGGGAGCGGGATGGAGATAGGATGGAAGCACGATGGAGACGGGATGGGAGAGGGATGGAGCTGGGATGGGAGCGGGATGGGAGCGGGATGGGAGTGGGATGAAGCCGGCATGGGAGCAGGATGAAGCCAGGATGGGAAAGGGATGGAAGCGGTATGGAGCCGGGAACGGATCAGGATTGAGCAGCATGGAGCCGGGACGGGAACAGGATGGAGCCGGGATAGGAGTGGGATGGGAGCGGAATGGAGCCGGGATCGAAGCGGAATGGAGCCAGGATGTGAGAGTGATGGCAGCAGGATGGAGCCAGGATGGGAGAGGGATGAAGCTGAGGTGGGAGCGGGATGGGAGTGGGATGCAGCCGGGATGGCGCTGGGATGGGAGTGGGATGGAACCAGGATGGGAGCGGGATGGAGCCAGGATGGGAGTGGGATGGAGCCAGGATGGGATCGGGATGCAGCCAGGAAGGGAGTGGGATAAAGAGGGGATGGGAAAGGGATGGAGCCAGGACTGGAGAGGGATGGAGCCCGGATGAGAGCAGGATGGAGCTGGAGTGGGAGCGGGATGGGAGTGGGATGCAGCCGGCATGCAGCTGGGATGGGAGCGAAATGGAGATGGGGTGGGAGCAGGATGGAGCCAGGATGGGAGCGGGATGGAGCCGGGATCGGAGCGGGATGGAGCCAGGATGGGAACAAGATGGAGCCAAGAATGGAGCAGGACAGAGTCAAGATGGGAGCAGGATGGGAGCGGGATGAGAATGGGATGGAGCTGGGACAGGAGCGGCATAGAGCCGAGATGGGAGTGGGATGGGAGCGGGATGAAGCTTAAATGGGAGCGGGGCATAGCCGGGACGAGAAAGGGATGGAGCGGGAAGGGAGCAGGACGGAGCCGGGATGGGAGAAGGATGGAGCTGGGATGGGAAAGGGAGGGAGCTGGCATGGGAGTGGGATTGGAGCCAGAAGGAGCCAGGCTGGGAGTGGAATGGAGGCAGGATGGGAGCGGGATGGGAGCGGAATGGAGCCAGGATGGCAATGGGATGGAGCCGGGATGAGAAAGGGATGAAGCCGGGATGGGAGCGGGATGGAGCTGGGATGGGAGCAGGATGGAGCCAAGATGGGAAAAGAATGGAGACAAGATTCGAGCAGGATAAGGTCGGGATGGGAGCGGGATTGAGCCACGATCAGAGCTGGACGGAGCCAGGATGGGATTGCAATGGAGCCGGGATGGGAGCGGGATGGGAGCGGGTTTGAGACGGGATAGGAGCGGGATGGAGCTGGGATGGGAGCGAATGGGAGCAGAATGGAGCCGGGATGGGAGTGGGATAGAGCCGGGATGGAGCTGGGATGACAGTGGGTTGGAGCCGGGATGGGAGAGGGATGGAGTCAGGATTTCAGAAGGATGGAGTGGGATGGGAACAGAATGGAGCCAGGATGGGAGTGGGATGAAGCCAGCATGGGAGCAAGATGGAGCCAGTATCAGAGCTGGATGGAGCCGGTATCAAAGCGGGATGGAGCCGGGATGGGAGCTGGATGGGAGCGGGATGAAGTCAGGATGAGAGCGGGATGGACCCGGGATGGGAGGGAGATGGAGCCAGAATGGGAGCGAGATGGGAGTAGAATTGAGCTGGGATGGGAGCGGGATAGAGCCAGGATGGAGCTGGGATGGGAGCAGGATGGAGCTGGGATGGGAGCTGGATGGAGCTGGGATGGGAACGGAATGGAGCCAGGATGGGAGTGGGATGAATCTGGGATGGAAGCAAGATGGAGGCAGTATCAGAGCTGTATGGAGCAGGGATCAAAGCGGGATGGAGCCGGGATGGGAATGGGATGGGAGTGAAATGGAGTTGGGATGAGAGCGAGACGGAGGCAGGATGGGAGCAGATTGGAGCTGGGACAGAGCCGGGATCAAACCAGGATCGAGCAAGATGAAGCCGGGATGGGAGCGGGATTGAGCCAGGATCAGAGCAAGATGGAGCCGGGATGGGAGCTGGATGGGAGCGGGATGGACATGGGATGGAGCCGGTATGGAACCAGGATCGAGCAGGATGAACCTAGGATGGGAAAGGGATGGAGCCAGGATGGGAGCAGGATGGAGGCGGGATCGGAGAGGGATGGAGCTGGGATGCAGCCAGGATGGAACCAGAATCTAGCGGGATGAAGACAGTATAGGAGCAGGATGGAGCCGGGATCAGAGCGGGATGGAGCTGGCATGGGAGCACGATGGCAGAGGGATGGGAGCCAGATGGAGCTAGGATGGGAGCGGGCTGGAGCTGGGATGGGATAAGAATGGAGCCAGGATGGGAGCAGGATGGAGCCGGGATGGGAACGAAATGGAGCCAGGATTGGAGCAGGATGGAGCCGGGATGGGAACGAAATGGAGCCAGGATGGCAGCTGGATGAAGCCGGGATGGGCACGGGATGGGAGAGGAATGGAGCCGTGATGGGAGTGGGATGGAGACAGGATGGGAGAGGGATGGAGCCGGGATGGGAGAGGGATGGAGCCGGGATGGGAGTGGAATGGAGCTGGGATGGGAGCAGGATGGAGCAGGGATAGCAATGGAATGGAGCTGGAATGGGAGCCAGATGGAGTTGGGATGGGAGCGAGCTGGGAGCAAAATGGAGCCAGGATGGGAACGGAATAGAGCCAGGATGGAGCTGGGATGGGAGCGGGATGGAGCCGGGATGCGAGAGGGATGGATTTAGGATGGGAGCAGGATGGAGCTGGAATGGGAGCTGGATGGAGCTGGGATGGGAACAGAATGGAGCCAAGATGGGAGCGGGATGAATCCAGGATGGGAGCAAGATGGAGCCAATATCAGAGCTGGATGGAGCTGGGATCAAAGTGGGATGGAGCCAGAATGGGAGTGGGATGGGAGCGGGATGGAGTTGGGATGAGAGCGGGATGGAGCCGGGATGGGAGCGGATTGGAGCTGGGATGGGAATGGGATGGAGTTGGGATGGGAGAGAGATGGAGCCGGGACGGAGCCGGGATCAAACCAGGATCGAGCGAGATGAAGCCGGGATGGGAGGGGGATTGAGCCAGGATCAGAGCGGGATGGAACCGGGATGGGAGCGGATTGGAGCTAGGATCGGAGCTGGATGGAGATGGCATGGTGCTGGGATGGAGCAGGGATGGAACCAGGATTGAGTGGGATGAAGCCCGGATGGAGTTGGGATCCAACCAGGATCGAGTGTGTTGAAGCCGGGATGGGAATGGGATGGAGCCGTGATGGGAGCAGGATGGAGGCGGGATCAGAGCGGGATGGAGCTGGGATGGGAGAGGAATGGAGCCGGGATGGGAGCGGGATGGAGCCAGTATGGGAGCGGGATGGAGCCAGTATGAGAACAAGATGGAGCCAAGATTAGAGAAGGATGGAGCCGTGATGGAGCTGGGATAGAACCAGGATCGAGCAGTATGAAGCTGGGATGGGAACGGGATGGAGCCGGGAACGGAGCAGGATAGAGCCGAGATGGGAGCGGGATGAGAGTGGGATGTAGCTAGGATGGGAGAGGGATGAAGACAGGATGGGAGATGGATGGGAGCAAGATGGGAGCAGGATGGAGCCGGGATCGAACCAGAATTGAGCAGGATGGAGCTGGGATGGGAGCGGGATGGAGCCGGGATGGGATAGGGATAGCGCTGGAATGGGAGCAGGATGGAGCTATGATGGGAGCGGGATCGAGCTAAAATCAAACCAGGATCAAGAGGGATGGAGCCAGGATGGGAATGGGATGGAGCCAGGTAGTGAGCGATATGGAGCTGGGATTGGAGCATGATAGGAGCGGAATGGAGTTGGGATCGTAGCGGGATGTAGCTAGGATGGGAGATGGATGGAGGCGGGATGGGAGTGGGATTTATCCGAGATGGGAGCAGAATGGAGCCGGGATCGGAGCTGGATAGAGATTGGATGGAGCTGGGATGGAGCCTGCATGGAACCAGTATTGAGCGGGATGTAGCCAGGATGGGAATGGGAGGGAGCCGGGATGGGAGCAGGATGGAGGCAGGATTGGAGCGGGACGGAGCTGGGATGGAGCCGGGATGGAACCAGCATCTAGGGGGATGAAGCTGGGATAGGAGTGGGATGGAGCCGGGATCAGAGCGGGATGGAGCCAGCATGGGAGAATGATGGGAGAGGGATGGGAGCCAGATGGAGCTTGGATGGGAGCGGGATGAAGCTGGGATGGGAGAAGAATGGAGCCAGGATGGGAGCGGGATGGAGCTGGGATGGGAGCGGGATGGGGCCAGGATGGGAATGGAATGGAGCCAGGATGGGAGCGGGATGGAGCTGGGATGAGAGCAGGATGGAGCTGTGATGAAGCCGGGATAGAACCAGGATCGAGCAGGATAAAGCCATGATGGGAATGTGATGGAGACGGGAACAGAACAGCATAGATCCGAGATGGCAGCAGGATGAGACCAGGATTGAGCTGGGACGGGAGTGGGAGGCAGCCAGGATGGGAGAGGATGGAGCCGAGATGGAAGCGCATTGTAGCCGGGATGGAGTGGGGATCAGAACAGGACGGAGCTGGGATCGAACCGGGATCAAGCGGGATGGAGCCAGGATGGGAGTGGGATGGAGACAGGATGGGAGCAGGATGAAGCCAGGATCAGAGCTGGATGGAGCCAGGATTGGAGAGTGTTGGAGCTGGGAATGGAGCGGGATGGGAGCCGGAGGGAGACAGAATGGGAGCGGGATGGAGCCAGGATCGAACCAGGATCGAGCGGAATGGAGCCGGGATGGGAGCAGGGTGGAGCCGGGATGGGAGCAGGGTGGAGCCGGGATGGGAGTGGGATGAAGCCAGGATAAAAGCAGGATGGAGCCAGGATCGAACCAGGATCGAATAATGGAGGCAGGATGGGAGTGGGTTGGAGCTGGGATGGGAGCGGGATGGAGCTGGGATCAGAGCAGGATGGAGCCAGGATCGAACTAGGATCAATCGGGAGGGAGACAAAATGGGAAGGGGATGGAGTCAGGATGGGAGCAGGATGGAGCAGGGTTCAGAGCAGGATGGAGCCAGGATCAAACTGGGATCGAGCGGTATGAAGCTGGGATCAGAGTGGGAAGGAGCCGAGATCAAACCGGGATCGAACGGGATGGAGCCAGGATGGGACTGGCATGGAGCTGAGATGGGAACAGGATGAAGCTGGAAACGGAGCGTGATGGAGCGGGGATCGAACCAGGGTCGAGTGGGATAGAGCCGAGATGGGAGTGGGGTGGAACTGGGATGGGAGCGGGATGGAGCCTTTATCAGAGTGGGATGGAGCCAGGATAGAACCAGGATCGAGCAGGATGGAGCAAGGATGGGAGTGTGATGGAGCCACGATGGGAGCGGGATGGAGGCGGGATGGAGGTGGGATCGGAGCGGGATGGAGCCAGGATGGGAGTGCAATGGAGCCGAGATCAGAGCAGGATGGAGCTAGGATCGAAGCAGGATCGAGGGGGATGGAGCTGCGATGGGAGTGGGATGGAGCCAGGATGGCAGCAGGATGGTGACTGTATCAAACCAGGATTGACCAGGATGGAGCCGAGATGGGAGCGGGATGGAGACGTGATGCGAGCAGGATGTATCCAGGATCAGTGAAGAATGGCAGCGGGATGGAGCTGGGATCAGAGCGGGATGGAGCCTGTATCGAAACAGGATCGAGAGGGATGGAGCCAGGATGGGAGTGGGATGGAGAACTGATATGAGGGGGATAAAGCCGGGATCAGAGCGGGATGGAGCCGGGATGGGACCGTGATGAAGCCGAGTTGGGAGCAGGATGGAGCCGGGATCGAACCCGGATAGAATGGGATGGAGGTGGGATGGGAGTGGGATGGAGCCGGGAAGGGAGCAGGATGGAGCCAGGATGGGAGCGGGATGGAGCCGGGATCAAGCCAGGATCAAGCAGCATGAAGCCAGGACAGGAGAAGGGTGCAGCCGGGATGGGAGCAGGATGGAACCGGGATCAGAGCGGGATAGAGCTGGGATCGAACCGAGATCGAGCGGGATGTAGGCAGGATGGGAGTGGGATGGAGCCGAGATGGGAGCAGGATAAAGCCGGGATTGGAGCGGGATGCAGCCAGGATGGGAGCGCAATGGAGCCAAGATCAGAGCCAGGATGGAGCCAGGATCGAACCAGGATTGAGCGGGATGGAGCAGGGATGGGAGTGGGATGGAGCCGGGATGGCAGCAGGGTGGTGCCGGGATCAAACCAGGATGGACTGGGATGGAGCCGAGATGGGAGCAGGATGGAGACGGGGTGCAAGCAGCATGGATCTGCGATCAGTGAAGAATGGGAGCAGGATGGAGCCAGGATCCAACCAGGATCGAGCAGGATGGAGCCAGGATGGGAGCGGGATGGAGACAGGATGAGAGCATGATGGAGATGGGATGGGAGCGGATGGAGCCGAAATGGGAGTGGGATGGGAGAGGGATAGGTGCGGGATGGAGCCGGGATGGGAGCAGGATGGAGCTGGAATGGGAGCAGGATGGGAGAGGGATGGAGCCGGGATGGGAGCTGGATGGAACTTGGACGGAAAAGGGATGAGGGCCGGATGGAGCCAGGATCGAACCAGGATTGAGCAGGATGGAGCCGGGATGGGAGAGGGGTGGAGCCGGGATGGGAGTGGGATGGGAGTGGAATAGAAACGGGATGGGAGCACAATGGAGCCGGGATGGGAGCTGAATGGAGCTGGGATGGGAGCACAATGGAGCCAGGATGGGAGCATGATGGGATCGGGATGGAGCCGGGATGAAATAGGCATGGAGCCGGGATGGGAGTGGGATGGAGCCGGGATGGGAGCAGGATAGAACCAGGATCAGAGCCAGGTGAAGCCGGGATAGAACCAGGATCGAGCAGGATGAAGCCAAGATCAGAGCAGGATGGAGCCGGGATCAAACCAGGATCGAGCAGGGATTGGAGCGGGATGGAGCCGGGATGGGAGAGGGATGGAGCCGAAATGGGATTGGGATGGGACTGGGACGGAGAAGGGATGGAGGCAGGATGGAGCCGGGATCGAACCAGGACTGAGCAGGATGGAGCCGGGATGGGAAGGGGATGGAAGCGGGATGGGAGCAAGATGGAGCCAGGATGGGAGTGGGATGGGAGCGGAATGGAGCCAGGATGGGAGTTGAATGGAGCTGGGATGGAAGCACAATGGAGCCGGGATGGGAGCATGACGGGAGCGGGATGGAGCCGGGATGAAAGAGGGATGGAGCCGAGATGGGAGTGGGACAGAGCCGGAATGGGAGTGGGATAGAACCTGGATCAGAATGAGATGAAGCCGGGATCGAACCAGGATCGAGCAGTATGAAACCGGTATCAGAGTGGAATGGAGCCGGGATTGAACCAGGATTGAGTGGGGATGGGAGCCGGAATGGGAGCGGGATGGGAGAGGGATGGAGCCAGGATGGGAGCAGGATGGAGCCGGGATGGGAAAGGGATGGAGCCGGTATAGAGCAGGGAACAAACCAGGATTGAGCGGCATGGAGCCAGGATAGGAACAGGATGGAGCCGGGATAGGACTGGGATGGGAGCGGAATGGAGCTGGGATCGGAAAGGAATGGAGCCAGGATGGGAGAGGGATGGAGCTGGGGTGGGAGCAGGATGAGAGTGGGATGCAGCCGGGATGGCGCTGGGATGGGAGAGAAATGGACCTGGGATGGGAGCGGGATGGAGCCAGGATGGGAACAAGATGGAGCCAAGAATGGAGCGGGACAGAGTCAAGATGGGAGTGGGATGGGAGCCGGGTTGAGAATGGGATGGAGCCGGGACAGGAGCGGCATTGAGCCAAGATGGGAGCAGGATGGGAGCGGGATGAAGCTTAAATGGGAGCGGGGCATAGCCAGGACGAGAGAGGGATGGAGCCGGGATGGGAGCAGAATGGGAGGGGGATGGGAGCAAGATGGAGCCAGGATGGGAGCGGGATGGAGGTGGGATCGGAGCGGGATGGAGCCGGGAGGGAGCCGGGATCAAACCAGTATCAAGACGGATGAAGCTGGGATGGGAATGGGACGGAGCCAGAAATGGAGCGGGATGGAGCTGAGATGGGAACGGGATGGGAGCGGGATGGGAGCTGGGACAGGAGCAGGATGGAGCCGGGACAGGAGCGGGATGGTGCTGGGATGGGAGCGGGATGGGAGCAGAATGGAGCCTGGATGGGAGAGGGATGGGAGCGGGATGGAGCCGGGATGGGAACGGGATAGAGCTGGCATGACAGTGGGATGAATCCGGGATGGGAGCGGGATGGAGCCAGAATCGGATCGGTATGGAGCCGGGATTGAACCAGGATTGAGTGGGATGGAACCGGGATCAGAGTGTGATGGACCCGGCATGGGAGGGGATGGAGCCAGGATCTGAGTGATATTGAGGCGCGAAGGGAGTGGGATGGAGTCAGGATTGGAGCCGGATGCAGCCGGAATGGAACCAGGATCGAGCGGGATGGAGCTGGGATTGAAGTGGGGTGAAGCCGGGATGGGAGCGGGATGGAGCCGGGATCAGAGCGGGATGCAGCCAGGATCGAACCAGGATCAAGCGGTATGAAGCTGGGATCAGAGTGGGATGGAGCCGGGATTGAACCGGGATTGAACAAAATGGAGCCAGGATGGGAGTGGGACTGAGCCGGGATGGGAGGAGGATGGAGGCAGGATGGGAGGTGGATGGAGCCGGGATCGAACGAGGATCGAGCGGGATGGAGCCGGAATGGGACTGGGATTGACCCAGGATGAAAGCAGGATGGAGCCGGGATTAAACCAGGATCAAGTGGGATGGAGCCAGGATAGGAGCTGGATGGAGCTGGGATCGGAGCAGGATGGAGCTGAGATTGAACCAGGATCAAGCAGGATAAAGCTGGGATAGAAGCGGAATGGAGCCAGGATGGGAGAGTGATGGAGTCAGGATGGGATCAAGATGGAGCCAGGAATGGAGCGGGACAGAGCCAAGATGGGAGTGGGATGGAGACGGGATGGGAGCAAGATGGAGCCAAGATCTGAGCGGGCTGGAGCCAGGATGGATCCGGGATAGTACCAGGATCGACCAGGATGAAGCCGGGATGGGAATGGGATGAAGCCTGGAATGGACCAGGATAGAGCCAAGGTGGGAGCGGGATGAGAGCAGGATGGAGCTGGGACAGGATTGGGTTGAAGCCGGGATGGGAGACGGATGGAGCCAGTATGGGAGTGGGATGGAGCCGGGTTGGAGCAGGATGGGAGCAAGGTGGGATCAGGATGGAGCAGGGATCGAATCAGGATTGAGTGGGACAGAGCTGGGATGGGAGCGGGATGGAGCTGGGATGGTAGCGGGATGGCACCAGGATGGGAGCAGGATGGAGCCAGGTTGGTAGCGGGATGTAGCTAGGATGGCTGAGGGATGGAGCCGGGATGATAGCGGGATGGGAGCAGGATTGGCACGGGATGGGAGCGAAATGGGAGCAGGATGGGAGCGGGATGGAGCCAGGACAGGAGCGGGATGGAGCCGGGATGGGAGCGGGATGGGAGCGGGATGGAGCCAGGATGGGTGAGGGATGGAGCCAGGATGATAGCGGGATGGAGCTGGGATGGGAGCATGATGGGAGTGGGGATCAAACCAGGATCAAGCGGGATTAAGCCGGGATGGGAAGGGGATGAGGCTGGCATGAGAGTGGGATGGAGCCGGAATGGGAGCGGGATGGAGCAGGGATCAAACCAGAATCGAGTGGGATGGAGCTGGGATGGGAGCGGGATGGAGCCAAGATGGAATGGGATGGAGCCGGGATAGGAGCGGGATGGGAGCGAAATGGAGCCGGGATGGTAGTAGGTTGGAGCCAGGATCAGAGAGGTATGGAGCAGGGATCAAACCAGGATCTAGCGGGATGGAGCTGAGATCAGAGCAGGATGGATCTGGGATTACAGCGGTATGAGCTGGGATCGAACGGGGATCGAACAGGATGGAGCCATAATGGGAGTGGGATGGAGGCGGGATGGGAGTGGGATGGAGCCAGGAATGGAGACGGATGGAGCCAGGATGGAACCAGGATCAAGCGGGATGGAGCTGGGATGGGAGTGGGGTGAATCCGGGATGGGAGCGGGATGCAGCTGGGATCAGAGTGGGATGCAGCCGGTGTCGAACCGGGGTTTAACAAAATGGAGACAGGATGGGAGTGGGACTGAGCCGGGATGGGAGGAGGATGGAGGGGTGGTGGGAGGTGGATGGAGCCGGGATCGAACGAGTATCGAGCAGGATGGATCCGGAATGGGAGCGATATGGAGCCGGGATTGAACCTGGATCGAGCGGGATTTAGCCAGGATGGGAGCAGGATGGAGCTGGGATAGAAATGAGATGGAACAGGATGGAGCCAGGATGGGAGTGGGATGGAGCCTGGATAGGAGAGACATGGAGCCGGGATCGGAGGGGGATGGAGCAGGGATGACAACAGGATGGAGTCGGATTGAACCAGGATCGAATGTGATGGGAGCAGGATGGAGCCAAGATGGGAGCGGGATGAAGCCAGAAACAGAGTGGACAGAGCTGGGATCGGAGAGTGTTGGAGCTGGGAAGGGAGCGGGATGGGAGCCCAATGGAGACGGAATGGGAGTGGGATGGAACCAGGATGTGAGCGGGGTGGAGCTAGGATGGGAGCAGGATGCAGCCGGGATGGAAACGGAATGGAGCCGGGATGGGAGCGGGATGGAGCTAGGATGGGGCCTGGATGGAGCCAGTATCAGAGCTGGATGGAGCCGGGATTGAAGCTGGATGGAGAAAGGGTGGGTGTGGGATGGGAGCGGGATGGAGACGGGATGGGAGCAAGATGGAGTCGAGATGGGGGCGAGATGGGAGCAGAATGGACCCGGGATGGAGCCAGAATGGGAGCAAGATGGAGCCAGGATGGGAGCAGGATGGAGCCAGGATGGAGCGGGGATGGGAGCAGGATGGAGCCAGAATAGGAGAGGTAAAGAGCCTGGATGGGAGAAGGATGGAGCTGGGGTGGGACCGGGATGGGAGTGGGATACAGCTGGGATGGAGCTGGGATAGGAGCGAAATGGAGAAAGGGTGGGAGCGGGATGGAGTCGGGAAGGGAGCGGGATGGAGCCGGGATGGGAGCATGATGGAGCCAGGATGGAATCAAGATGGAGCCAGGAATGGAGCGGGACAGAGCCAAGATGGGAGTGGGATGGGAGCGGCATGAGAGCGGGATGGAGCCACGACAGGAGCAGCATAGCTCCGAGATGGGAGCGCGATGGGCGTGGGATGAAGCCTAAATGGAAGCGGGACATAGCCGAGGAGAGAGAGTGATGGAGCCAGGATGGGAGCAGAATGGGAGCGGGATGGGAGCAGGACGGAGCCGGGATGGGGGCGGGATGCAGCTGTGATGGAGCTGAGATCAACCAGGATTGAGCAGGATGAAGCCGGGATGGGAGCAGGATGGAGCAGGGATGGAAGCGAGATGGTGGTGGGAATGGAGCAGGATGGAACCGCGATGGAGCTCAGATCGAACCAGGATTGAGCGGGATGGAGTCGGGATGGGAACAAGATGGAGCCTGGATGGGAGCAGGATGGAGCCGGGATGGGATTGGAATGGGAGCAAGATGGAGCCGGGATTGGAGCAGAATGGAGCCGGAATGGGAGCATGATGGAAGCGGAATGGAGCGGGGATGGGAGCACAATGGAGCCGAGACGGGAGCGGGATGGAGCCGGGATGAAAGAGGGATGGAGACAGGATTGGAGTGGGATGGCAGAGGGATAGAGCCAGGATGGGAGCGGGATAGAACCAGGATCAGAGCGTGATGAAGCCGCGATCGAGCCAGGATCGAGCGGGGATTGGACCGGGATGGAGCCGGGATGGGAGAGGGATAAAGATGGGATTGAACCAAGATCGAGCGGGATGGAGCCAGGATGGAGCGGGATGGAGACAGGATGGGAGCACGATGGATTTGGGATGGGAGCAGGATGGAGATGAAATGGGAGCGGGATGGGAGCAGGATGGGAGTGGGATGGAACCGGGATGAGAGCAGGATGAATCTGGAATGGGAGCGGGATTGGAGAGAGATGGAGCCGGGATGGGAACAGGATGGAGCTGGGATAGGGGCAGGATGGAGGTGGGATGGAGCCGGGATCGAACCAGGATTGAACGGGATGGAGCCGGGATGGGAACGGGATGGAGCCGAGATAGGAGCAGGATGGAGCCAGGATGGGAGTGGGATGGGAGCAGGATGGAGCCGGGATTGGAGCAGGATGGAGCCAGAATGGGAGCTGGATGGGAGCAGAATGGAGCTGGGATGGGAGAGTGATAGCAGCAGGAGGGAGCCAGGATGGGAGAGGGATGGAGTCAGGATGGGAGTGGGATTGAGCTGTGGTGGGAGCGGGATGGGAGTGGGATGTGGCCGGGATGGGGCTGGGATGGGAGTGAAATGGAGCTGGGATGGGAGCGGGATGGAGCCAACATGGGAGAGGGATGGAGCCAGGACTGGATTGGGATAGAGCTCGGATGAGAACGGGATGGAGCTTGAGTGGGAGCGGGATGCGAGTGGGATGCAGCCGTCATGCAGCTGGGATGGGAGTGAAATGGAGACGGGGTATGAGCGGGATGGCGCCAGGATGGGAGCAGGATGGAGCCGGGATGGGAGTGGGATGGAGCCGGGATGGGATCAAGATGGAGCCAGGAATGGAGCGGGACAGAGCCAAGATGGGAGTGGGATGGGAGCGGGATGAGAGCTGGATGGACCTGGGACAGGGGCGGCATAGAGCCGAGATGGGAGCGGGATGGGAGAGGGATGAAGCCGAAATGGGAGCGGGGCATAGCCGGGATGAGAGAGGGATGGAGCTGTGATGGGAGCAGAATGGGAGCGGGATGGGAGCAGGATGGAGCCAGGATGGGAGCAGGATGGAGCTGTGATGGAGCTGGGATCGAACCAGAATCAAGCAGGATGAATCTGGGATGGGAGCGGGATGGAGCAGGATGGATCCAGGATGGGAGTGGGATGGAGCCGAGATGGGAGTGGGATGGAGCCGGGATGGGAGCGGGATGGGTGCGGGATGGAGCCAGGACAGAAGCGGGATGGAGCCAGGATGGGTGAGCGATGGAGCCGGGATGATAGCGGGTTGGCGCTGAGATGGGATTAGAGTGGGGTGGAGCTGGGATGGGAGCGGGATGGAGCCGGGATTGGATTGATATGGAGCCGGGATCGAACCAGGATCAAGTGGGATGGAACCGGGATCAGAGCGGGATGGACCCGGCATGGGAGCGCAATGGAGCTGGGATCAGAGCAGGATGGAGCTGTGATCAAACCGGGATTGAGCAGGAAGGAGCCGGGATGGGAGTGGGGTCGAACCAGACTGGGAGCGGAATGAAGCCAGGATCAGAGCGGAGTGGGATGGAGCTGGAATGGGAATGGGATGGAGCCAGGATGAAAGCAGGATGGAGCCGGGATTGAACCAGGATTGAGCGGGATGGAGCCGGAATGGGAATGGGATGGAGCCAGGATGGGAGCGGGATGAATCCGTGATGGGAGCAAGATGGAGCCAGTATCAGAGCTAGATGGAGCTGGGATCAAAGCAGGATGGAGCCGGGATGGGAGTGGGATGGGAGCGGGATGAAGTTGGGATGAGAGAGGGATGGACCCGGGATGGTAGCAGATTGGAGCTGGAATGGGAGTGGGATGGAGTCGGGATGGGAGAGAGATGGAGCCAGGACGGAGCCGGGATCAAACCAGGATCGAGCGAGATGAAGCTGGGATGGGAGCGGGATTGAGCCAGGATCAGAGTGGGATGGAGCCAGGATGGGAGCAGGATGGATACTGGGTGGGAGCGCGATGGAACTGGGATGGGAGCGGATTGGAGCCAGGATAGGAGCTGGATGGAGATGGCATGGAGTTGGGATGGAGCTGGGATGGAACCAGGATCGAGCGGGATGAAGCCGGGATGGAGTTGGGATCCAACCAGGATTGAGTGTGTTGAAGCTGGGGTGGGAACGGGATGGAGCCATGATGGGAGCAGGATGGAGGCGGGATCGGAGCGGGATGGAGCTGGGATGGGAGCGGGATGGAGCCAGGATGGGATAGGGATAGCGCTGGGATGGGAGCAGGATGGAGCTATGATGGGAGCGGGATCGAGCTAAGATCAAAACAGGATCAAACGGGATGGAGCCAGGTAGTGAGCAATATGGAGCCGGGATTGGAGCATGATAGGAGCAGGATGGAGTTGGGACGGTAGGAGGATGTAGCTAGGATGGGAGAGGGATGGAGCCGCGATGGGAGCGGGATTTATCCGAGATGGGAGCGGAATGGAGCTGGGATCGGAGCTGGATAGAGATTGGATGGAGCAAGAATGGAGCCTGCATGGAACCAGTATTGAGCGGGATGTAGCCAGGATGGGAGCGGGATGGAGCCGGGATGAGAGCAAGATGGAGCCAAGATTGGAGCAGGATGGAGCCGGGATGGGAATGCGATGGGGCCAGGAAAGGAACAGCACAGAGCAGAGATGGCAGCAGGATGAGAGCAGGATGGAGCTGGGACGGGAGTGGGATGCAGCCGGGATGGGAGACGGATGGAGCTGGGATGGAAGCGGAATGTAGCTGGGATGGAGCGGGGATCACAACAGGATGGAGCCAGGATCGAACCAGGATTGAGCGGGATGGAGCCAGGATGGGAGTGGGATAGAGCCAAGATGGGAGCAGGATGAAGCCAGGATCAGAGCTGGATGGAGCCGGGACTGGAGAGTGTTGGAGCTGGGAAGGGAGCGGGATGGGAGCCGGAGGGAGAGAGAATGGGAGAGGGATGGAGCCGGGATGTGAGCGGATTGGAGCCGGGATGGGAGCTGAATGGAGCTGGGTTGGGAGGGAGATGGGAGCAGAATGGAGCCGGGATGGGAGCAGGACAGAGCCAGGATGGTGCCGGGATGGGAGCTGGATGGTGCCGGGATGGGAGAGGGATGGAGCTGGGATGGGAGAGGGATACAGCTGGGATGGGAGCGGGATGGAACAGGGATGGGAGAGGGATGGAGCAAGGATGGGGGCAGGATGGAGACAGGATGGGAATGGAATGGAGACGGGATGGGAGCTGGGATCGGACTATTATCGAGCAGGACGGAGCCAGGATTTGAGCAGGATGGAGACAGGATGGGAGCACGATGGAGTTGGGATGGGAGAGGGATGGAGCTGGGATGGGAGCGGGATGGGAGCAGAATGGAGCCGGGATAGGAGCGGGATGGAGCTGGGATGGGAAAGGGATGGAAGCTGGATGGAGCCGGGATTGAACCAGGATTGAGGGGGATGGAGCCGGGATGGGAACAGGATGGAGCATGAATGGGAGCGGGATGGGAGCGGGATGGAGCTGGGATGGGTGAGGGATGGAGCAGGGATGATAGCAGGATGGAGTCGGGATGGGAGTGGGATGGGAGCGGGATGAGAGCGGGATAGAGCCAGGACGGGAGCGGGATGGAGCCGGGATGGGAGCGGGATGGGAGCGGGATGGAGCCGGGATCAAGCCAGGATCGACCGGGATTAAGCCTGGATGGGAACGGGATGGAGCTAGCATGATAGGGGGATGGAGGCGGGATCGGAGTGGGATGAATCCGACATGGGAGCGCAATTGAGCTGGTACCAAAGCGGCATGGAGCTGTGATCAAACCGGGATTGAGCATGAAGGAGCCTGGATGGGAGTGGGGTGGAGCCGAGATCAGAGCGAGATGTAGCAGGGATCAAACCAGGATCAAGCAGGATGGAGCTGGGATGGGAGCAGGATAGAGCTGGGGTTAGAGCGGTATGAACTGGATTCAAACGGGGATCGAGTGGGATGAAGCCAGGATCAGAGCGGTATGGAGGTGGGATCGAACCGGGATCAAACAAGACGGAGCCAGGATGGGAGTGGGATGGAGCCAGGATCGGAGCTGGATGGAGCAGGGATTGGAGAGTGTTGGAGCTGGGAAGGGAGCGGAATGGTAGGCAGATGGAGACAGAATGGGAGAGGGATGGACCGGGATGGGAGCATGATAGAGCCAGGATGGAGCCTGGATGGGAGCGGGATGGAGACAGGATGGGAGCCAGATGGTGCCAGGATGGGAGAGGGATGGAGCTGGGATGGGAGCAGGATGCAGCCGGGATGGGAGCGGGATGGAGCCAGGATGGGAGCAGGATGGAGACAGGATGGGAACGGAATGGAGCTGGGATGGGAGCGGGATGGAGCCACGATCAGAGCTGGATGGAGCCAGAATTGGAGCCGGATGGAGCCAGGATGGGAGCGGGATGGAGAGGGGATGGGAGGAGAATGCAGCTGGGATGATAGCAGGATGGGAGCGGGATGGAGTCGGGATCAGAGCGGGATGCAGCTGTGATGGAGCCGGGACCGAACCAGGACGGAGCAGGATGAAGCCGGGATGGGAGCGGGATGGAGCTGTGATGGAGCCGGGATCGAAGCAGGACCGAGCAGGATGAAGCCGGGATGGGAGCCGGATGGAGCCGGGATCGAAGCAGGATCGAGCAGGGTAGAGATGGGATGGGAGCGGGATGGGAGCGGGATGGAACCGGGATGGAAGAGGGATGGTGGTGGGAAGGGAGCAAGATGGAGCCTAGATGGGGGCAGGATGGAGCTGGGATGGAGCTGGGATCGAACCAGGATTGAGCAGGATGGTGTCGGGATGGGAACAAGATGGAGCCGTGATGGGAGCAGGATGGAAGTGGGATGGAGCCAGGATGAAAGAGGGATGGAGCCGGGATGGGAGCGTGATGGAGCCGGGATGGAGCCGGGATGGGAGTGGGATGGAGCTGGGATGGGAGCGGGATAGAACCGGGATCAGAGTGACATGAAGCCGGGATCAAACCAGGGTCAAGCAGGATGAAGCCCGGATCAGAGCGGGATGGAGCCGGGACCGAACCAGGATTGAGCGGGATGGAGCCAGGATCAGAGCGGGATGGAGCCGAAATGGGAGCGGGTTGGGAGCGGGATGGGAGCGGGATAGATCCGGGATGGGAGTGGGATGGAACTGGGACAGGAGCGGGATCGGAGAGGGATGGAGCCAAGATGGGAATAGGATGGAGCTGGGATGAGGGCAGGATGGAGGCAGGATGGAGCCAGGATCAAACCAGGATTGAGGCGGATGAAGCCGGGATGTGAACGGGATGGAGACGGGATAGGAGCAGGATGGAGCCGGGATGGGAGTGGGATGGGAGCAGGATGGAGCCGGAATGGGAGAGTGATAGCAGCAGGATGGAGCCAGGATGGGAGTGCTGTTCAGCTGGGGTGGGCACGGGATGGGAGTGGGATGCAGCCAGCATGGAGCTGGGATGGGAGAGGGATGGAGCCAGCATGGGAGTGGGACAGAGCCAGGATGAAACCGGGATGGAGCTGGGATTGAACCAGGATCGAGTGGGATGGAGCCAGAAGGGGAGCGGGATGGAGTCAGGATCGGAGCAGGATAGAGCCAGGATCGAACCAGGATTGAGCAGGATGGAGGCAGGATAGGAGCAGAATGGAACCGGGATGGGAGCGGGATGGAGCCGGAATGGGAGCAGGATGGAGCCGGGATGGGAGTGGGATGGGAGCAAAATGGAGCCAGGATGGGAGCTGGAGAGAGCCGGGATAGGAGCAGGATGGGAGTAAGATAGGAGCGAAAAGGAGCTGTGATCAGAGCGGGATGGAGCCGGAATCAAACCAGGATCGAGCGTGATGGAGTCGGGGTGATAGCGGGATGGAGGCGGGATGGGAGCGTAATGGAGCCGGGGTGGGAGAGGGATGGGATCAAAATGAAGCTGGGATTGGAGTGGGATAGAGCCGGGATGGGAGAGGGATGGAGCCGGCACGGGAGCAGGATGGAGCCTGGATGGGAAAGAAATGGAGCCGGGATCGGAGTGTGATGGAGAGGGATGGAGCCGGGATGGAATCAGGATCTAGCGGGTTGAAGCCGGGATGGGAACTGGATGAGCAGGGATAGGAGCGAGATGAAGGCAGGATCAGAGCAGGATGGAGCCAGGATGGAGCCGGGATGGAGTCGGATGGAACCAGGATCGAGCGAGATGAAGCCGGGATGGGAACGGGATGGAGCATGATGGAGCTGGGATGGGAGCAGGATGGGAGCGGAATGGAGATGGGATGTGAGCAGGATGGAGCCGGAATGGGAGAAGGATGGAGCTGGGACAGGAAAGGGGGGTAGCTTGGATGGGAGTGGGATTGGAGCCGAATGGAGCCTGGACGGGAGCCGAATGGAGCCGGGATGGGAGCAGAATGGGTGCAGAATGGAGCCGGGATGGCAGTGGGATGGAGCCAGGATGGGAGAGGGATGGAGCCAGGATGGAAAAGGGATGGAGCCAGAATGGGAGCAGGATGGAGACAGGAGGGGAAAGGGATGGAGCTGGGATGGGAAAGGGATGGAGTCGGGATGGGAGAGGGATGGAGACGGGATGGGAGCGGGATGGAGCTGTGATGGAGCCGGGATCGAACCAGGACTGAGCAGGATGAAGCCGGGATGGGAGTGGGATGGAGCCGGGATCGAAGCAGGATTGAGCGGGATGGAGATGGGATGGAAGCAGGATGGAGCTGGGATGGAACCAGGATAGAGCAGGATGGAGCCGGAATGGGAGAAGGATGGAGCTGGGACAGGAAAGGGGGGTAGCTTGGATGGGAGTGGGATTGGAGCCGAATGGAGCCTGGACGGGAGCCGAATGGAGCTGGGATGGGAGCGGAATGGGTGCAGAATGGAGCCGGGATGGCAGTGGGATGGAGCCAGGATGGGAGAGGGATGGAGCCAGGATGGAAAAGGGATGGAGCCAGAATGGGAGCAGGATGGAGACAGGAGGGGAAAGGGATGGAGCTGGGATGGGAAAGGGATGGAGTCGGGATGGGAGAGGGATGGAGACGGGATGGGAGCGGGATGGAGCTGTGATGGAGCCGGGATCGAACCAGGACTGAGCAGGATGAAGCCGGCATGGGAGTGGGATGGAGCCGGGATCGAAGCAGGATTGAGCGGGATGGAGATGGGATGGAAGCAGGATGGAGCTGGGATGGAACCAGGATAGAGCAGGATGGAGACAGGATGGGAGTGGGATGGAGCCGGGATGGAAGAGGGATGGTGGTGGGAAGGGAGCAAGATGGAGCCAAGATGGGGGCAGGATCGAGCTGGGAGGCAGGTCAGATCCAACCAGGATTGAGCGGGATGGAGTCGGGATGGGAACAAGATAGAGTCTGGATGGGAGCAGGATGGAGCCGGGATGGGAAAGGGATGGAGCTGGGATGGGAGTGAGATGGAGCTGAGATGGAGCCAGGATAGGAGCGTGATGGAGCCGGGATGGGAGCAGGATGGGAGCGGCATGGAGCCGGGATGGCAGCAGATGGAGCAGAGATGGGAGAGGGATGGAGCCGGGATGGGAGCGGGATGGAGCTGAGATGGGAGCAGGATGGAGCCGAGATGGGAAAACAATGGAGACAAGATTCGAGTGGTATGGAGCCGGGGTCAAAGCGGGATGGACCCAGGATGGGAGCAGATTGGAGCCGGGATGGGAGTGGGATGGAGTCGGGATGGGAGTGGGATGGAGCCGAAATGGAAGCCAGATGGGAGCAGAATGGAGCCGGGATAGGAGCGGGATAGAGCCAGAATGGAGTCAGGATAGGACCGGGATGGAGCCAGGATGGGAGAGGGATGGAGTTGGGATGGGAGCAGGATGGAGCTGGAATGGGAGCTCGATGGAGCTGGGATGGGAACGGAATGGAGCCAGGATGGGAAGGGGATGAATCCGGGATGGAAGCAAGATGGAGGCAGTATCAGAGCTGTATGGAGCTGGGATGAAAGCAGGATGGGGCTGGGATGGGAGCGGGATGGAGCTGGGATGGGAGCAGGATGAGCCGGGATGGGAAAAGAATGGAGACAAGATTCAAGCAGGATGAAGTCAGGATGGGAGTGAGATGGAGCCACAATCAGAGCTGGATGGATCCGGGATCAAAGCGAGATGGAGCCGGGATGGGAGAGGGATGGCGTTGGGATGGGAGCAGGTTGGAGCTGGAATGGGTGCGGGATGGAGCTGGGATGGGAATGGAATGGAGCCAGGATGGGCGTGGGATGAAGCCGGGATGGGAGCAAGATGGAGCCAAGATCTGAGCGGGATGGAGCCGGGATGAAAGCAGGATGGAGCCGGGATGGGAGTGGGATGGGAGAGGGATGGAGTCAGGATGGGATAGGGATGGCGCCAGAATGGGAGCAGGATGGACCTGGGATGGGAAAGGGATCGAGCCAAGATCGAACCAGGATCAAGTGGGATGGAGCCAGGATGGGAATGGGATGGAGCCGGGATGTGAGCGATATGGAGCTGTGATTGGAGCATGATAGGAGCAGAATGGAGTTGGGATGGTAGCGGGATGTAGCTAGGATCGGAGAGGGATTGAGCCAGGATGGGAGCAGGATGGAGAGGAAATGGGAGCGGAATGGAGCCAGGATCGGAGCTGGATAGAGATTGGAGCTGGGATGGAGACGGCATGGAACAAGGATCGAGCGGGATGAAGCCAGAATGGGAATGGGATGGAGCCGGGATGGGAGTAGGATGGAGTCAGGATTGGAGCGGGACGGAGCTGGGATGGAGCCAGAATGGAACCAGAATCTAGCGGGATGAAGCCGGGATAGGAGCGGGATGAAGCCGGGATCAGAGTGGGATGGAGCCAGCATGGGAGAATGATGGGAGAGGGATGGGAGCCGGATGGAGCTAGGATGGGAGTGGGGTGGAGCTGGGATGGGAGAAGAATGGAGCCGGGATGGGAGTGGGATGGAGCTGGGATGGGAGCAAGCTGGGAGCAGAATGGAGCCAGGATGGGAGGGGAATAGAGCCAGGATGGAGCTGGGATGGGAGCGTGATAGAGCCGGGATGGGAGCGGGATAGAGCCGGGATGAGAGCAAGATGGAGCCAAGATTGGAGCAGAATGGAGCCGGGATGGAGCCGGGATATAACCAGGATTGAGCAGGATGAAGCCGAGATAGGAACGCGATGGAGCCGGGAACGGAACATCATAGAGCCAAGATGGGAGGAGGATGAGAGCAGGATGGAGATGGGACGGGAGTGGAATGAAGCCGGGATGGAAGACGGATGGAGCCGGGATGGAAGCATAATGTAGCCGGGATGGAGTTGGGATCAGAACAGGATAGAGCCAGGATCGAACCGGGATCGAGCGGGATGGAGCCGGGGTGGGAGTGGGATGGAGCCGAGATGGGAGCGAGATGAAGCCAGGATCAGAGCTGGATGGAGCCGGGATGGGAGATTATTGGAGCTGGGAAGGGAGCGGGATGGGAGACGGAGGGAGTCTGAATTTGAGAGGGATGGAGCCTGGATGGGAGCGGATTGGAGCTGGGATAGGAGCCGGATGGAGCTGGGATAGGAGGGAGATGGGAGCAGAATGGAGCCAGGATGGGAGCAGGATAGAGCCAGGATGGAGCAGGGATGGGAGCTGGATGGTGCCGGGATGGGAGAGGGATGGAGCTGGGATGGGAGCTGGGATGCAGCCGGGATGCAAGCAGGATGGAGCCGGGATGGGAGCCGCGATATGAATGGAATGGAGCCGTGATGGGAGCAGGATGGAGCCAGAATGGGAGCAGGATGGAGCTGGGATCGGACCAGGATCAAGCGGGACGGAGACAGGATGGGAGCGGAATGGAGACAGGGTGGGAGCACGACGGAGTCGGGATGGGAGAGGGATGGAGATGGGATGGGAGCGGGATTTGAGAGGGATGGAGCCGGGATGGGAGCGGGTTGGAGCTTGGATGAGAAAGGGATGGAGGCGGGATGGAGCTGGGATTGAACCAGGATTGAGGGGGATGGAGCCGGGATGAGAGCAGGATGGAGCTGGGATGGGAGCGGGATGGGAGCGAAATGCAGCTGGGATGGGAGCGGGATGGAGTCAGGATGGGAGTGGGATAAAGAGGGGATGGGAGAGAGATGGAGCCAGGACTGGATTGGGATGGAGCCCAGATGAGAACGGGATGGAGCTGGAGTGGGAGCGGGATGGGAGTGGGATGGAGCCGGGATGGAGATGGGATGGGAGCGAAATGGAGCTGGGATGGGAGCGGGATGGGAGCAAGATGGGATCATGATGGAGCCAGGATCGGGCCAGGATTGAGTGGGATGTAGCTCTGATGGGAGCGGGATGGAGCCGAAATGGGATAGGGATGGCGCTGGGATGGGAGTCGGATGGAGCCGGGATGGGAGCGGGATGGAGCTGGGATGGAAGCAGGATGGGAGCAGGATGGAGATGGGATGGGTGAGGGATGGACCCGGGATGATAGCGGGATGGAGTTGGGATGGGAGCGGGATGGGAGCGGGATGGAAGCGGGATGTAGGTAGGATGGGAGAGGGATGGAAGCGGGATGGGAGCAGGATAGAGCCAGGACAGGAGCGGGATGGAGCTGTGATGGAGCTGGAATCGAACCAGGATCGAGCAGGATGAAGCCGGGATGGGAGCGGGATGGAGACGGGATCGAAGCAGGATGGAGCCAGTATCGACCCAAGATAGAGCAGGATGGAGATGGCATGGGAGCGGGATGGAGCCAGGATGGAAGAGAGATGGTGTTGGGAATGGAGCAGGATCAACCGGGATGGAGCTCAGATGGAACCAGGATTGAGAGGGATGGAGTCGGGATGGGAACAAGATGGAGTCGGGATGGGAGCGGGATGGAGCAAGATGAGAGCAGGATGGAGCCGGCTTCAAACTGGATTGAGCGGGATGGGGTTGGGATGGGAGCGGGATGGAGCCGGGTTCAAACCAGGATTGAGTGGGATGGGGTTGGGATGGGAGCGGGATGGGGTGGGGATGGGATAGGGATGACGCCGGGATGGGAACAGGATGGAGCTGGGATGGGAGCGGGATGGATCTAAGATCGAACCAGGATCAAGCGGGATGAAGCTAGGATGGGAACGGGATGGAGCCCGGATGTAAGCGATACGGAGCTGGGATCGGAGCATGATAAGAGCGGAATGGAGTTGTGATGGTAGCAGGATGCAGCTAGGATGGGAGATGGATGGAGCTGGGATGGGAACCCGATGGAGCCGACATTGGAGCCAAATGGAGGCAGGATTGGAGAGGGATGGAGGTGGGATGGGGCCGGGATGGAACCAGAATCTAGCAGGATGAAGCCGGGATAGGAGCTGGGATGGAGCCGGGATCAGAGTGCGATGGAGGCAGCATGGGAGAATGATGGGAGAGGGATGGGAGCCGGATGAAGCCAGGATGGGAACTGGATGGAGCCGGGATGGGATACAGATGGAGCTGGGATGGGAGAGGGACGGAGCCAGGATGGGAGCGAGGTTCGAGATGAATGGAGCCGGGGGGGGAGTAAGATAGGCGGGAGGGAGCCGGGATGGCAGTGGGATGGAGCCGGGATGGGAGAGGGATGGGGCCTGGATGGGAGCAGGATGGAGCCAAGATCGTACCAGGATCTAGAGGGATGGAACGAGGATGGGAATGGGATGGAGCCGGTATACGAGAGGAATGGAGCCATGATCGGAGGGGGATGGAGCCAGGATCAAACCAGGATTGAGTGGGATGGAGCCGGGATGGGAGCGGGATGGGTGCGGAATGGAGCTGGGATGGCAGTGGGATGGAGCTGGGATGGGAGAGGGATGGAGCCAGGATGGGAAAGGGATGGAGCCGGGATGGGAGAGGGATGGAGCCAGGATGGGAAAGGGATGGAGCCAGGATGGGAGTGGGATGGAGCTGGGATGGGAGCAGGATGGAGCCAGGATGGGAAAACAATGGAGACAAGATTCAAGCAGGATGAAGTATGGATGGGAGCGGGATGGAGCCACGATCCAGAGCTGGATGGAGCCTGGATCAAGCAGGATGGAGCCGGGATGGGAGCGGGATGGAGCTGGGTTGGGAGCCAGTTTGAGACGGGATGGGAGGGGGATGGGAGAGAGATGGGAGCAGAATGGAGCCGAATGGGAGCAGGATAGAGCTGGGATGGGAACAGAATGGAGCCAGGATGGGCGCAGGATGAAGCTGGGATGGGAGCAAGATGGAGCCAGTATCAGAGCTGGAAGGAGCCAGGATCAAAGCCGGATGGAGCCGGGATGGGAGCGGGATGGGAGGGGGATAGAGTCGGGATGAGAGCGGGATGGACCCGGGATGGGAGCAGATTGGAGCCAGGATGGGAGTGGGATGGAGTCGGGATGGGAACGGGATGGAGCCAGAATGGGAGCGAGATGGGATCAGAATGGAGCCGGGATGGGAGCGGGATAGAGCCGGGATGGAGCCGGGATGGGAGAGGCATGGAGCCGGGATCAGAGCGGGATGGAGCCGGCATGGGAGAAGAATGGAGCCAGGATGGGAGTGGGATGGAGTTGGGATGGGAGCAAGCTGAGAGCAGAATGGAGCCAGGATGGGAGCGGAATAGAGATAGGATGGAGCTGGGATGGGAGCGGGATGGAGCTGGGATGGGAGAAGAATGGAGACCGGATGGGAGCAGGATGGAGCTGGGATGGGCGCAGGATGGAGCCTGGATGGGAACAGAATGGAGCCAGGATGGAAGCTGGATGAAGCCAGGATGAAAGCAGGTTGGGAGCGGAATGGATCTGTGATGGGAACGGGATGGAGACAGGAGGGGAGAGGGGAGCTGGGATGGGAAAGGGATGGAGTCGGGATGGGAGCAGGATGGATACAGGAGGGGAGAGGGATGGAGCTGGGATGGGAAAGGGATGGAGTTGGGATGGGAGCAGGATGGAGCTAGGATGGGAGCAGGATGGAGCCGGGATGGGAGTGGGATGGGAGCAGGATGGAGCCGGGATTGGAGCAGGATGGAGCCGGAATGGGAGCTGATGGGAGCAGAATGGAGCCGGCATGGGAGAGTGATAGCAGCAGGATGGAGCCAGGATGGGAGAGGGATGGAGTCAGGATGGGAGTGGGATTGAGCTGTGGTGGGAGCGGGATGGGAGTGGGATGCTGCCGGGATGGGGCTGAGACGGGAGTGAAATGGAGCCCAGATGAAAGCGGCATGGAGCCGGGATGGAGCTTGGATGGGCGCGAGCTGGAATGGGATCAAGATGGAGCCAGGAATGGAGCGGGACAGAGCTAAGATGGGAGCGGAATGGGAGCAGGATGAGAGTGGGATGGAGCCGGGACAGGAACGGCATAGAGCCGAGATGGGAGTGGGATGGGAGCGGGATGAAGCTGAAATGGGAGTGGGGCATAGACGGGATGAGAGAGGGATGGAGCCGGAATGGGAGTGCAATGGAGCCCGGATGGGAGTGGGATAGATCCGGGGTCAGAGTGGGATGGAGCCGGGAGGGAGCCGGGATCGAACCAGTATCGAGGGGGATGAAGCCAGGATGGGAATGGGATGGAGCCGGAAACAGAGTGGGATGGAGCCGAGATGGGAACGGTATGAGACCAGGATGGAGCTGGGATGGGAGTGGGGTGAAGCCGGGATGGGAGACGAATGGAGCCGGCATGGGAGCGGGATGGAGCCAGGAATGGAGAGGGACAGAGCCAAGGTGGGAGGGGGGTGGGAGCGGGATGGGAGCGGGATGGAGCTGAAATGGGAGCAGGACATAGCCGGGACGAGAGAGGGATGCAGCCGGGATGGGAGCAGAATGGGAGCAGGATGGGAGCAGGATGGAGCCGGGATGGGAACGGGATGGGAGCGGAATGGACCTGGGATGGCAGTTCGATGGAGCCAGGATGGAGCCGGGATGGGAAGGGGATGGAGCCGGGATGGGAGCAGGATGGAGCTGAGATGGGAGCAAAATGGAGCCGGGATAGGAGGGGGATAGAGCCGGGATGGAGCCGGGATGGGAGCGGGATGGAGCTGAGATGGGAGCAAAATGGAGCCGGGATAGAGCCAGGATGGAGCCAAGATAGGAGCGGGATGGAGTTGGGATGGGAGCAGGATGGAGCTGGAATGGGAGCTGGATGGAGGAGGGATGGGAACAGAATGGAGCCAGGATGGGAGCAGGATGCATCCGGGATGGGAACAAGATGGAGGCAGTAACAGAGCTGGATGGAGCTGGGATCGGAGCAGGATGGAGCTGGGATGGAAGAGGGATCGAGCCAAGATCGAACCAGGATCAAGCGGGATGGAGCCAGGATGGGAACGGGATGGAAACGGGATGTGAGCGATATGGAGCTGGGATTGGAGCATGATAGGAGCAGAATGGAGTTGGGATGGTAGCAGGATGTATCTAGGATGGGAGATGGTTGGAGCCGGGATGGGAGCGGGATGGAGCTGAGATGGGAGCGGAATGGAGCCGGGATCGGAGATGGATAGAGATTCGAGCTGGGGTGGAGCCGGCATGGAACCAGGATAGAGCGGGATGAAGCCAGGATGGGAACGGGATGGAGCCGGGATGGGAGTAGGATAGAGGCAGGATTGGAGCGGGACGGAGCTGGGATGGAGCCAGGATGGAATCAGAATCTAGCTGGATGAAGCCAGGGTAGGAGCAGGATGGAGCCGGGATCAGAGTGGGATGGAGCCAGCATGGGAGAATGATGGGAGAGGGATGGGAGCCGGATGGAGTTAGGATGGGAGCGGGATAGAGCTGGGATGGGAGAAGAATGGAGCCAGGATGGGAGTCGGATGCAGCTGGGATGGGAGCAAGCTGGGAGCAGAATGGAGCCGGGATGGGAGCAGAATAGAGCCAGGATGGAGCTGGGATGAGACCGTGATGGAGCCGGGATGGGAGCGGAATGTAGCCAGGATGGAAGCGGGATGGAGCCGGGATGAGAGCAAGATGGAGCCAAGATTGGAGCAGATGGAGCCGTAATGGAGCCGGGATAGAACCAGGATCAAGAAGTATGAAGCCGGGATGGGAACGCAATGGAGCCGGGAATGGAACAGCATACAGCCGAGATGGGAGGAGGAGAGCAGGATGGAGATGGGACGGGAGTCGGATAAAGCCGGGATGGGAGACGAATAGAGCCGAGATGGAAGCGGAATGGAGCCGGGATGGAGCTGGGATCAGAAGAGGATGTAGCCGGGATCGAACCAGGATTGAGCAGGATGGAGCCAGGATGGGAGTGGGATGGAGCCGAGATGGGAGCGGGATGAAGCCAGGATCAGAGCTGGATGAAGCCGGGATGGGAGAGTATTGGAGCTGGGAAGGGAGCCGGATGGAGCTGGGATGGGAGTGAGATGGGAGCAGAATGGAGCTGGGATGGGAGCGGGATAGAGCCAGGATGGAGCCAGGATGGGAGCTGGATGGTGCCACGATGGGAGAGGGATGCAGCTGGGATGGGAGCAGGATGAAGCCGGGATGGGAGCAGGATGGAGCAAGGATGGGAGTAGGATGGAGCCAGGATGGGAGTAGGATGGAGCAAGGATGGGAGTAGGATGGAGCCGGAATGGGAGAGGGATGCAGCTGGGATGGGAGCGGGATGGAGCAAGGATGGGAGCAGGATGGAGCTGGGATGGGAACAGAATGGAGCCAGGATGGGAGCGGGATGGAGCCAGAATGGGAGCAGGATGGAGCTGGGATCGGACCAGGATCAAGCGGGATGGAGACAGGATGGGACCGGGATGGAGACGGGATGGAGACAGGATGGGAGAACGATGGAGTCAGGATGAGAGAGGGATGGAGCTGGGATGGGAGCGGGATGGGAGAGGGATGGAGCCGGGATGGGAGCGGGTTGGAGCTTGGATGGGAAAGGGATGGAGGCGGGATGGAGCCGTGATTAAAGCAGGACTGAGGGGGATGGAGCCGGGATGGGAGTGGGATGGAGCTGGGATGGGAGTGGGATGGAGCCGAGATTGGAGCAGGATGGAGCCAGAATGGGAGCGGGATGGGAGCAAAATGCAGCTGGGATGGGAGCGGGATGGAGCCAGGATGGGAGCGGGATGGGAGCGAAATGCAGCTGGGATGGGAGTGGGATGGAGCCAGGATGGGAGTGGGATAAAGAGGGGATGGGAGAGAGATGGAGCCAGGACTGGATTGGGATGGAGCCCGGATGAGAACGGGATGGAGCTGGAGCAGGAGCAGGATTGGAGTGTAATGGAGCCGGGATGGAGCTGGGATGGGAGCGAAATGGAGACAGGGTGGGAGCGGAATGGAGCGGTGATGGGAACAGGAGGGAGACAGGAGGTGAGAGGGAATGAGCTGGGATGGGAAAGGGATGGAGTCGGGATGGGAGTGGGATGGGAGCAACATGGGAGCAGGATGGAGCCAGGTTCAAACCAGGATTGAGCGGGATGGAGCTGGGATGGGAGCGGGATGGAGCAGGGATGCGATAGGGGTGGCACCGGGATGGGAGCAGGATGGACCTGGGATGGGAGCAGGATCGAGCTAAGATCGAACCAGGATCAAGTGGGATGGAGCCAGGATGGGAGAGGGTTGGGACCGGGATGGGAGCGATATGGAGCCGGGATCGGAGCATGATAGGAACAGAATGGAGTTGGGATGGTAGCGGGATGTAGGTAGGATGGGAGAGGGATGGAGACGGGATGGGAGCGGGATGGAGCCAGTACTGGAGTGGGATGGAGCCGGGATGGAGTTGGGGTTGAACCAGGATTGAGCAGGATGAAGCCGGGATAGGAGCGGGATAGAGCCGAGATAGGAGCGGAATGGAGGCAGGATCGGAGAGGAATGGAGCTGGGATGGAGCCGGGATGGAACCAGAATCTAGCGGGATGAAGCCGGGATAGGATAGAGATGGAGCCGGGATCAGAGTGGGATGGAGCCGGCATGGGAGCACGATGGGAGAGGGATGGGAGCCACATGGAGCTAGGATGGGAGCGAGATGGAGCTGGGATGGGAGAAGAATGGAGCCAGGATGGGAGAGGGATGGGAGCAAGATGGAAACAGGATGGAGCCGGGATTGAACCATTATTGAGCGGGATGGAGCCAGGATGGGAGCGGGATGGATACGGGATGGGATAGGGATGGCGCTGGGATGGGAGCGGGATGGAGCCAAGATCGAAACAGGATTGAGCGGGATGGAGCCAGAATGGGAGCGGGATGGAGCCGGGATCAAGCGGGATGGAGCCGGCATGGGAGTGGGATGGCAGCAGGATGGGAGCTGGATGGAGCCGGGATGGGAGCAGCATCGAGCCAGGTAGGGAGCGCGATTGGAGCAGAATGGAGCAGGGATGGGAGCAGGATGGAGCCAGGATGGGAGAGGGATGGAGCTGGGATGGCAGAGGGATGGAGCCAGGATGGGAGCGAGGTTCAAGATGAATGGAGCTGGGATCGGAGACGGATGGAGCTGGGATTGAACCAGGATCGAGCGGGATGGAGCTGGGATGGGAGCGGTATGGAGCCTGGATAGGAACGAAATGGAGCTGGGATGGGAGTGGGATGGAGCTGGGATGGGAGCGGTATGGAGCCTGGATAGGAACGAAATGGAGCTGGGATGGGAGTGGGATGGAGCTGGGATGGGAGCGGGATGGAGCCTGGATAGGAGCAAAATGGAGCTGGGATGGGAGCGGGGTGGAGCCAGGATGGAGCTGGGATAGAACCAGGATCGAGCGGGATGAAGCCAGAATGGGAAAGGTATGGAGCTGGGATCGGAGCAAGATGGAGGCGGGATCAGAGTGGGATGGAGCTGGGATGGAGCCTGGATGGAGCTGGGATGGAACTAGGATCGAGCGGGATGAAGCCGGGATGGGAAGTGGATGGAGCTAGGAGCAGAGCAGGATGGAGCCAGCATGGGAGCAGGATGGAGTCGTCATGGGAGCGGGATGGGAGCAGGATGGGAGCCGGATGGAGCTGGGATGGGAGCGGCGTGGAGCCGGGATGGGAGCGGGATTGGAGCAGAATGGAGCCGGGATGGGAGCGGGATGGAGGCGGGATGGGATAGGGATGGAGCTGGGATGGGAGAGGGACGGAGACAGGATGGGAGCGAGGTTCGAGATGAATGGAGCCAGGAGGGGAGCAAGATAGAGGCGTGATGGAGCCGGGATGGGAGCGGGATGGGAACGGGATGGAGCTGGGGTTGGGAGAGGTATGGCGCCGGGATGGGAGCAGGATGGAGCCAAGATTGTACCAGGATCTAGTGGGATGGAGTGAGGATGGGAATGGGATGGAGCCGGTATAGGAGCGGAATGGAGCCAGAATGGAAGCAGGATTGAGCGGGATGGAGCTGGGATGGCAGTGGGATGGAGCCAGGATGGGAGCGATATGGATCGGGAATCAGAGCGGGATGGGAGTGGAATGGAGCCGGCATGGTAGCAGGATGGAGCCAGGATGGGAGTGAGATGGAGCTGGGATCGGAGCGAAATGGAGCCAGGATGGAGCCAGGATTGAATGAGGATCTAGCGGGATGAGCCGGGATGGGAGCGCGATGGGAGTGGGATAGGAGCGAGATGGAGCCATGATCGGAGGGGGATGGAGACGGGATGGAACCAGGATCGAGTGGGATGGAGCCGGGATGGGAGTGGGATGGAGCTGGGATGGGAGCGAGATGGAGCATGGATGGGAGCAGGATGGGAGCGGATTGGAGCCGGGATGGGAGCAGGATGGAGCTGGGATGGGAGCAGGATGGGAGCGGGATGGAACCGGGATGGGAGTGGGATGGGAGCGGGATGGAGCCGGGATGGGAGCAGGATGGAGCTGGGATGGGAGCGGGATGGAGCTGGTTTGGAGCAAGATGGGAGGGGAACGAAGCCGGGATGGGAGCAGGATGGAGCCGGGATAGGAGTGGGATGGGAGCGGGATGGAGCTGGTTTGGAGCAAGATGGGAGGGGAACGAAGCCGGGATGGGAGCAGGATGGAGCCGGGATAGGAGTGGGATGGAGCCGGGATGGGAGCAGGATGGAGCCAAAATTGAACCAGGATTGAGCGGGATGGAGCTGGGATGGGAGTGGGATGGAGCCAGCATGGGAGTGGGATGGAGCCAGGATGGGAGCGGGATTGTGCCAGGATAGAACCAGGATCGAACGGGATGGGAGCGGAATGGAGCAGGATGGAGCCGGGATGGGAGCAGGATGGAGCCGGGATGGAAGGGGATGGAGCCAGGATGGGAGTGGGATGGAGCCAGGATGGGAGCGGGATGGGAGCAGAATGGAGCCGAAATGGGAGCCAGATGTAGCCGGGATGGGAGCGGGATGGAGCCGGGATGGAGCCAGGATGGGAGCAGGATGGAGCTGGGATGGGAGGGGGGTGGAGCCAGGATGGAGCCGGGATCAGAGAGGGGTGGAGCCGGGATCAAAACAGGATCGAGTGGGATGAAGGCTGGATAGGAGTGGGATGGAGCCGGGATCGAACCGGGAGCGAACGGGATGGATCCGGGATGGGAGTGGGATGGAGTCGGGATTGGAGTGGGCCTGAGACGGGAACGGAGCGGGATGGGGAAGAGATCAAACCAGGAATGAGCGGGATGGAGCCAGGATGGGAGTGGGATGGAGCTGAGATGGGTGGGGGATGGGAGCGGGATGTGAGGGGGATGGGAGCGGGACGGGAGCAGGATAGAGCCAGGATGGAGCTGGGATGGGAGCCGGGATGGGAGAGGGATGGGAGTGGAATGGAGCTGGGATGGGAGCGGGATGGGAGCAGAATGGAGCCGAAATGGGTGCCAGATGTAGCCGGGATGGGAGCGGGATGGAGCCAGTATGGGAGCGGGATGGAGCCAGGATGGAGCCGTGATGGGAGTGGGATGGAGCTGGGATGGGAGCAGGATGGGAGCGGAATGGAGCCAGGATGGGAGCAGGATGGAGTTGGGATGGGAGCGGAATGGAGCCGGGATGGTAACGGAATGGAGCCGGGATGGGAGAGGGATGGAGTTGGGATCTGAGCAGGATGGGAGCAGTGTTCAAGGCAAGGTTGAACACAGGGGCTTGGAGCAAGCTGCTCCAGTTTAAGGTGTCCCTGCTCGTTGCAGACGTTTGGAACTGGATGAGCTTTAACATCCCTTCAACCCAAACCAGTCTGGATTTCTGGGATGTTGTTCAGTACCTTTAGCACTGGATCTAATTCTAGACACTGCCCCACGCTGGGTGTTTTCTGGCAGTCCTGATGCAGGTGCAAAGGCAGTCCGGAACTATTTGGTGGCAGCCATCAAAACAGCAGACTCATGATTCTCAGCTCTGGTGGAATCTGGCTTGTGAGATACAGTGACTGTGCATGGGCACCCTCATGGGGATATGAATCATTTTCCTTGCAGACACTGGACTTGCTGCTTTGTGTGAGTGCAGTGGCTAAGCAAACTGGCACTAGTCTGTAGAAACATCTGGAGGTATTGATGCTGCATCTGCTGAGGGAACTGTACCGTAGTTTAAAATGAATTGTCAGCAGGATCCATGGATTTGTGATGGACAGGCACTATGGCCTAACTAGCACCTGAAGCCCACGGCACAGACTTGAAGGATCTCTTCTATCTGCAGGGGTGAATAAGCACAGCACTTTGTAAGATCAAGTCCTCTTCTTATTAGTGTTGTTGACAGTTTGCAGATACCATGTGAAATGCATTCTTTCTCTACTTAAAAGGGAATTTGTCAGGCCTGTGGCACAGGAAATCTTCACCATAAACACTGTGTGACTTGTGCAAGCAAGCTGCTTGAAACACAGATGCTGAGGCTTCTTCCATCAGTCACAGCAGGGTTGATCAAATCAAAGCACAACATTCCTTTTCTCTGGAAAACTGAAGTCTTAGCCCTGTGTCCCTGCACCTCTTTCTGTTACACAGCTGATCTGTTCATTTGGGTTTAACAGCTCAGCAACAAGCTGGGTCTTTTGCTTCGCTGAGATGAGTGAAAGAAATAATTCTAAAAATCTTCTTGACCATTTTGCCCCGTTTCCCTTGGAAGCAGCACTTAAAGGCTGGCGATCAGATTCATTCTGAGCCGTGTTTGCACAGGAAGCCTTCTTGTGGAATAAATCCGAGTGCCTTGGAGTCCTTCCCACGATTCCGTTTCTGTTTCCTTCCATTTATGCTTACAAAGCATTAAGTCTGTTAAGGAGGGAGCATCTGCCTTTTACCCCTCACCTCATCAGAATCGGCACTTCTGCAGAGTGCAAAGCTCTGTCTCTGCACACAAAGAGGCGAGGATCTTGACTTCAGACTGATCCAAGAGGCAAACTAAACCAACCCATCCTTCTGACTAGGCAAAAGTCACTGCAGTTTCCTAACACAGCAAAGCAGCTGCAAATCCAGTGCCTGAGCAGTATGGCCTGAGTGGTCTCTTTCAGGTCACTTGGGGGGCAGTTGTGGGTCCGAGGAGGGTATCTTGTGGGGTAGTTGTGGGTCTGGGTGGTCACTGGGGGGATATTTGTGGGTATGGGTGCTCAGTTGGAGATCACTTGGAGGGCAGTTGTGGGTCTGTGCAGTCACGAGGGGGGTCACTTGGGGGGCAGTTGTGGGTATGGGGAGTCACCAGGGGCCAGTTTTGGATCTGAAGGGTCACTTGGGGGCAGTTGTGGGTCTGAGGGTTTAACTGGGGGCAATTGGAGGGCAGTTATGGTTTTGGGGAATCACTTGGGGATAACTTGGAGGGCTGCTGTGCGCTTCACTTGGGGGGCAGCTGTGGTTTTGGGGAATCACTTGGGGATAACTTGGAGGGCAGTTGTACGCTTCACTTGGGGGCAGCTGTGGGTCTGGGGGGTGACTGGCGAGGAAGTGTTGGTTCTGCGGGTGTAACTTGGTGGACAGCTGTGGGTCTTGGGAGTCATTAAGAGGGCACTTTGGGGGAAGTTGAGGCTCGATGGTGGTAACTTGAAGGGCAGCTGTGGGTCTGAGGGGTCAGCTGGGGGTCACTTGTGGTGCAGTTGTGGGTCCGGGGGGTCACATGCTGGGCAGTTGTGGATCTGGTGTGTCAGGAGGGGTGTCAGTTGTGGGTCTGAGTGGGGACTTTGGGAGCAGCTGTGGGTCCAGGGGTCACTGGAGGGCAGTTGTGGGTCTGGAGGTTCACCTGGGGGGGACGTTTCGGGTCTAGGAATTTACTTGTGAGTCACTTGAGGGGCAGTTGTGGGTGTTGGGGATCAAATGGGGGGCACATGGTGCAGTTGTGGGTGTGGGAATTCATTCGGGGGTCACTTGAGGAACTACTGTGGGTCTGGGGCTCACTGGGGTGTCACTTGGGGGTCAGCTGTAGGTCAGGGAGATCACTTGTGAGGAAGTTGTGGGTCTGGGGAGTCAATTGGGGGTCACTTGGGAGGCAGGTTTGGGTCTGGGGAATCACTGGGGGGGGTCATTTGGGAGTCAGTTGTGGGTCTGAGTGGTTACTTGGGAGCCAGTTGTGGGGCTGGGAGGTCACTTGGGGGCAGTTGTGGCTCTTGGGGGTCATTTGGAGGGCAGTTGTGGGTCTGGGATTTCATTTGGGGACACTTGGGGAACTGTTGTGCACCGGGGGGTCACTAAGGGGTCACTTGGGAGGCAGCTGTAGGTCAGGGGACTCACTTGTGGGGCTGCTGTGGGGCTGGGGAGATAAGGGGAAGTCATTTGTGGGCAGTTGTGGGTCTGGGGAGATAAGGGGGGTCAGTTGGGGGGCAGTTGTAAGTCAGGGGAGTCACTTCTGGGGAAGTTGGATGTCTGGAGGGAAACTTTGGGTCACATGGCAGGCAGTTGTGGGTCTGAGTGGTCTCTTTGAGGTCATTTCGGGGGTACTTGTGGGTCTGGGGGATCACTTGGGAGTAACTTAGGGGGTAGTCTTTGGTGTGGGAGGTCACTTGGGGGCAGCTGTGGGTACAGGGAGACACTGTGGGGCACTTCTGGGTCTTACGGTTCTTTTTGGGGTCACTTGGAGGGCAGTTGTGGGTCTGAGTGGTCACCTGGTGTCAGTTGTGGGTCTGGGGTTTCACTTCTGGGTCACTTAGGGGGCAGTTGTGTGTCTGAGGAGTCACTGTGGGGTCACTTGGAGGCACTTGTGGGTCTGCAGGGTCACTTGGAGGGCAGTTGTAGGTCTGGGTTATCATTTGGGGGCAGTTGTAGGTCTCAGGGTTCACTTTGGGGTCACTGGGGGGCTGTGGTTGGTCTGGGTCAGTCACTTTGGGAGCAGTTGTGGGTCTGGGGGATCACCTGGGGGGACGTTTTGGGTCTAGGAATTTACTTGTGAGTCACTTGAGGGGCAGTTGTGGGTGTTGGGGATCACTTCGGGGGCACATGGGGCAGTTGTGGGTCTGGGAATTCATTTGGGGGTCACTTGAGGAACTACTGTGGGTCTGGGGCTCACTGGGGTGTCACTTGGGGGGCAGTTGTAGGTCAGGGAGATCACTTGTGGGGAAGTTGTGGGACTGGGGAGTCACTTGGGGGTCATTTGGGAAGCAGCTTTGGGTCTGAGGAATCACTGGGGGGTCATTTGGGGGGCAGTTGTGGGTCCGGGGGGCCACTAGGGGGGCAGTTGTAGGGCTGAGGGGATCATGTGGGGGCAGTTATGGCTCTGTAGGTCACTGGGTGAACACTTGGGGGGCAGAGGTAGGTCTGTGGGCTGTCTTGGGGGGCAGTTGTGGGTCTGTGGGGTCACTTGGGGGCACTTGTGTGTCTGTGGGGTTACTTGGGGGGCAGTTGTGGGTCTGGGAGGTCACTTGGGGGCACTTGTGTGTCTGTGGGGTTACTTGGGGGGCAGTTGTGGGTCTGGGAGGTCACTTGGGGGCAGTTGTGGGACTGAGTGGTCACTTGGGGGCACTTGTGGGGCTGTTGTATGTCTGGGGGCTGACTGGAGGGAAGTTGTGGGTCTTGGGGGTCACTTGGAGGGCAGTTGTGGGTCTGGGATTTCATTTGGGGGACACTTGGGGAACTGCTGTGCACCTGGGGGTCACTAGGGGTCACTTGGGAGCAGTTTTGGGTCTAGGATGTTACTTGAGGGTTACCTGGGGGGCAGTTGTGGGTATGGGGGCTCACTTGGGGGTCACTTGGGAGGCAGCTGTAGGTCAGGGGAGTCACCTGTGGGGCAGCTGTAAGTCTGGGGAGATAAGGGGGGGTCAGTTGGGGGGCAGTTGTTGGTAAGGGGAGTTGCTTGTGGGGAAGCTGGGGGGTCTGAGGGGTCACTTTGGGGTCATTTGGCAGACAGTTGTGGGTCTGAGTGGTCTCTTTGAGGTCATTTGGGGGGGATTTGTGGGTCTGAGGAATCACTTGGAAGCAACTTAGGGGGCAGTCTTTGGTCTGGGAGGTCACTTGGGGGGCAGCTGTGGGTCCGGGGAGTCACTGTGGGGCAGTTGTGGGTCTTAGGGTTGCCTTTGGGCTCACTTGGATGGCAGTTGTGGGTCTGAGTGGTCACCTGGCGGCAGCTGTGGGTCTGGGGTTTCACTTCTGGGTCACTTAGAAGCAGTTGTGGGTCTGAGGAGTCACTTTGGGGGTCACTTGGGGGCACTTGTGTAACAGGGTCACTTGGAGGGCAGTTGTAGGTCTGGGGTATCATTTGGGGGGCAGTTGTAGGTCTCAGGGTTCACTTTGGGGTCACTGGGGGGCTGTGGTTGGTCTGGGTCAGTCACTTTGGGAGCAGTTGTGGGTCTGGGGGATCACCTGGGGGGACGTTTTGGGTCTAGGAATTTACTTGTGAGTCACTTGAGGGGCAGTTGTGGGTGTTGGGGATTACTTGTGAAGCACATGGGGCAGTTGTGGGTCTGGGAATTCATGTGGGGGTCACCTGAGGAACAGTTGTAGGTCAGAGAGATCTCTTGTGGGGAAGTTGTGCGTCAGGGGAGTCAATTTGGGGGTCACTTGGGAAGCAGCTTTGGGTCTGGGGAATCACTGGGGGGGCATTTGGGGGGCAGTTATGGATACGGGGGGCCACTAGGGATGCAGTTGTGGGGCTGAGGGGATCATGTGGGGGCAGTTATGGCTCTGAGGGTCACTTGGTGAACACCTGTGGGGCAGAGGTAGGCCTGTGGGCTCTCTTAGGGAGCAGTTGTGGGTCTGTGGGGTCACTTGGGGACAGTTGCGATTTTGGGAGATCACTTGGAGGGCAGTTGTGGGTCTGAGTGGTCACTTGGGGGGCAATTGTGGGGCTGTTGTAGGTCTGGGAGCTGACTGGAGGGAAGTTGTGGGTCTTGGGGGTCACTTGGAGGGCAGTTGTGGGTCTGGGATTTCATTTGGGGGACACTTGGGGAACTGCTGTGCGCCTGGGGGTCACTAGGGGTCACTTGGGAGCAGTTTTTGGTCTAGGATGTTACTTGAGGGTCACTGTGGGGCAGTTGTGGGTATGGGGCCTCACTTGGGGGTCACTTGGGAGGCAGCTGTAGGTCAGGGGAGTCACTTGTGGGGCTGCTGTGGGGCTGGGGAGATAAGGGGAGTCACTTGTGGGGCAGTTGGATGTCTGAGGGGTCACTTCCGGGTCACTTGGCAGACAGTTGTGGGTCTGAGTGGTCTCTTTGAGGTCATTTGGGGGGTATTTGTGGGTCTGAGGAATCACTTGGGACTAACTTAGGGGGCAGTCTTTGGTCTGGGAGGTCACTTGGGGGGCAGCTCTGTGTCTGGGGAGTCACTGTGGGGCAGTTGTGGGTCTGAGGGTTCCTTTTGGGCTCACTTGGAGGGCAGTTGTGGGTCTGGGGTATCATTTGGGGGGCAGTTGTAGGTCTCTGGGCTCATTTTGTGGTCACTGGGGGGCTGTGGTTGGTCTGGGTCAGCCACTTTGGGAGCAGTTGTGGGTCTGGGGGTCACTGGAGTGCAGTTGTGGGTCTGGGGGATCACCTAGGGGGACGTTTTGGGTCTAGGAATTTACTAGTGAGTCACTTGAGGGGCAGTTGTGGGTGTTGGGGATCACTTCGGGGGCACATGGGGCAGTTGTGAGTCTGGGAATTCATTTGGGGGTCACTTGAGGAACTACTGTGGGTCTGGGGCTCACTGGGGTGTCACTTGGGGGGCAGTTGTAGGTCAGGGAGATCACTTATGGGGAAGTTGTGGGACTGAGGAGTCACTTGGGTGTCATTTGAGAGGCAGCTTTGGGTGTGGGGAATCACTGGGGGGGGTCATTTGGGAGGCAGTTGTGGGTCCAGGGGGCCACTAGTGGGGCAGTTTCAGGGCTGAGGGGATCATGTGGGGGCAGTTATGGCTCTGGGGGTCACTTGGTTAACACTTGGGGGGCAGCGGTAGGTCTGTGGGTTGTCTTGGGGGGCAGTTGTGGGTCTGTGGGGTCAGTTGGGGCAGTTGTGTGTCTGGGGGGGTCACTTGGGGGGTAGCTGTGGGTCTGGGAGGTCACTTGGATGGCAGTTGTGGGTCTGAGTGGTTACTCAGGGGGGCAGTTGTGGGGCTGTTGTATGTTTGGGAGATGACTGGAGGGTAGTTTTGGGTCTTGGGGGTCATTTGGAGGGCAGTTGTGGGTCTGGGATTTCATTTGGGGGACACTTGGGGAACTGTTGTGCGCCTGGGGGTCACTAGGGGGTCACTTGGGAGCAGTTTTGGGTCTAGGATGTTACTTGAGGGTTACCTGGGGGCAGTTTTAGGTCAGGGGAGACACATGTGGGGCTGCTGTGCGGCTGGGGAGATAAGGGGAAGTCATTTGTGGGCAGTTGTGGGTCTGGGGAGATAAGGGGGGTCAGTTGGGGGGCAGTTGTAGGTAAGGGGAGTCACTTGTGGGGCAGTTGGGGGTCTGGGAGGAAACTTTGGGGTCACTTGGCAGACAGCTGTGGGTCTGAGTGGTCTCTTTGAGGTCATTTCGGGGGTATTTGTGGGTCTGGGGGATCACTTGGGAGTAACTTAGGGGGCAGTCTTTGGTGTGGGAGGTCACTTGGGGGGCAGCTGTGGGTCCGGGGAGTCACTGTGGAGCAGTTGTGGATCATAGGGATGCCTTTGGGGTCACTTGGAGGGCAGTTGTCGGTCTGAATGATCACCTGGCAGCAGTCGTGGGTCTGGGGGTTCACTTCTGGGTCACTTAGGGGGCAGTTGTGGGTCTGAGGAGTCACTTTGGGGTCACTTGGGTGCACTTGTGGGTCTGCAGGGTCACTTGGAGGGCAGTTGTAGGTCTGGGATATCATTTGGGGGGCAGTTGTAGGTCTCAGGGTTCACTTTGGGGTCACTGGGGGGCTGTGGTTGGTCTGGGTCAGTCACTTTGGGAGCAGCTGTGGGTCTGGGGGTCACTGGAGTGCAGTTGTGGGTCTGGGGGATCACCTGGGGGGACGTTTTGGGTCTAGGAATTTACTTGTGAGTCACTTGAGGGGCAGTTGTGGGTGTTGGGGATCACTTGGGGAGCACATGGTGCAGTTGTGGGTCTGGGAATTCATGTGGGGGTCACCTGAGGAACAGTTGTAGGTGAGAGAGATCACTTGTGGGGAAGTTGTGGGACTGGGGAGTCACTTGGGGGTCACTTGGGAAGCAGCTTTGTGACTGTGGAATCACTGGGGGGGCATTTGGGGGGCAGTTATGGGTACGGGGAGGGCCTAGGTGGGCAGTTGTAGGGCTGAGGGGATCATGTGGGGGCAGTTATTACTCTGGGGGTCACTGGGTGAACACTTGGGGGGCAGAGGTAGGCCTGTGGGCTCTCCTGGGGGCAGTTGTGGGTCTGGGGGTTCACACGGGGGGGCAGTTGTGGTTCTGGGAGGTCACTAGGAGGGCAGTTGTGGGTCTGAGTGGTCACTTGGGGGGCAGTTGTGGGGCTGTTGTAGGTCTGGGGGCTGACTGGAGGGAAGTTGTGGGTCTTGGGGGTCACTTGGAGGGCAGTTGTGGGTCTGGGATTTCATTTGGGGGACACTTGGGGAACTGTTGTGCGCCTGGGGGTCACTAGGGTGTCACTTGGGAGCAGTTTTTGGTCTAGGATGTTACTTGATGGTCACCTCAGGGGCAGTTGTGGGTATGGGGGCTCACTTGGGGGTCACTTGGGAGGCAGTTGTAGGTCGTGGGAGTCACTTGTGGGGCAGTTGGGGGTCTGAGAGGTCACTTCAGGGTCACTTGGCAGACAGTTGTGGGTCTGAGTGGTCTCTTTGAGGTCATTTGGGGGGTATTTGTCAGTCTGAGGAACCACTTGGGAGTAACTTAGGGGGCAGTCGTTGGTCTGGGAGGTCACTTGGGGGGCAGCTGTGGCTCTGGGAAGTCACTGTGGAGCAGTTGTGGGTCATAGGGTTGCCTTTGGGGTCACTTGGAGGGCAGTTGTGGGTTTGAGTGTTCACCTGGTGGCAGTTGTGGGTCTGGGGCTTCACTTCTGGGTCACTTAGGGGGCAGTTGTGGGTCTGAGGAGTCACCTTGGGGTCACTTGGGGGCACTTGTGGGTCCGGAGGGTCACTTGGAGGGCAGTTGTAGGTCTGGGGTATCATCTGGGGGGCAGTTGTAGGTCTCAGGGTTCACTTTGGGGTCACTGGGGGGCTGTGGTTGGTCTGGGTCAGTCACTTTGGGAGCAGTTGTGGATCTGGGGGTCACTGGAGTGCAGTTGTGGGTCTGGGGAGTCACTTTGGGGGCACTTGGGGGCACTTGTGGGTCTGCAGGGTCACTTGGAGCGCGGTTGTATGTCTGGGTTATCATTTGGGGGGGAGTTGTAGGTCTCAGGGTTCACTTTGGGGTCACTGGGGGGCTGTGGTTGGTCTGGGTCAGTCACTTTTGGAGCAGTTGTGGGTCTGGGAAGTCACTTGGGGGGCAGCTGTGGGTCCAGGGAGGCACTGTGGGGCAGTTGTGGGTCTGAGGGTTCCATTTGGGGTCACTTGAGGGCAGTTGTGGGTCTGAATGATCACCTGGCAGCAGTTGTGAGTCTGGGGTTTCACTTCTGGGTCACTTAGGGGCAGTTGTGGGTCTGAGGAGTCACTTTGGGGTCACTAGGGGGCACTTGTGTGTCCGGAGGGTCACTTGGAGGGCAGTTGTAGGTCTGGGGTATCATTTGGGGGGCAGTTGTAGGTCTCAGGGTTCACTCTGGGGTCACTGGGGGGCTGTGGTTGGTCTGGGTCAGCTACTTTGGGAGCAGTTGTGGGTCTGGGGGTCACTGGAGTGCAGTTGTGGGTCTGGGGGATCACCTGGGGGGACGTTTTGGGTCTAGGAATTTACTTGTGAGTCACTTGAGGGGCAGTTGTGGGTGTTGGGGATCACTTGGGGGGCACATGGGGCAGTTGTGGGTCTGGGAATTCATTTGGGGGTCACTTGAGGAACTACTGTGGGTCTGGGGCTCACTGGGGTGTCACTTGGGGGGCAGTTGTAGGTCAGGGAGATCACTTGTGGGGAAGTTGTGGGACTGGGGAGTCACTTGGGGGTCACTTGGGAGACAGGTTTGGGTCTGGGGAATCACTGGGGGGGGTCATTTGGGAGGCAGTTGTGGGTCCAGGGGGCCACTAGGGGGGCAGTTGTAGGGCTGAGGGGATCATGTGGGGGCAGTTATGGCTCTGGGGGTCACTGGGTGAACACTTGGGGGGCAGAGGTAGGTCTGTGGGCTGTCTTGGGGGCAGTTGTGGGTCTGTGGGGTCAGTTGGGGCAGTTGTGTGTTTGCGGGGTCACTTGGGGGCAGTTGTGGGTCTGGGAGTTCACTTGGAGGGCAGTTTTGGGTCTGAGTGGTCACTTGGGGGGCAGTTGTGGGGCTGTTGTAGGTCTGGGGGCTGACTGGAGGGCAGTTGTGGGTCTTGGGGGTCACTTGGAGGGCAGTTGTGGGTCTGGGATTTCATTTGGGTGACACTTGGGGAACGTTTGTGCACCTGGGGGTCACTAGGGGGTCGCCTGGGAGCAGTTTTGGGTCTAGGATGTTACTTGAGGGTGACCTGGGGGGCAGCTGTGGGTATGGGGAGTGCCCGCAGAGCGGGAGGCTCGCACTGGAGCAGCCTCAGTGCTTGTTGATGCGGTTGCAATACCTGCAGTGCCTGTCTTTGGAGCTGCAGCAGCCACAGCGCCTGTCCTTGGCATTGGAGTAGCCCATGTGCCTGCTGCCATGGTTGCAGTAGGCACAGTTCTCAGGCCCTGGGGTGGAGAAGCCTCACTGCTTGTCGATGGGGCTGCAGGAGCAGCAGTGTGTGTCACTGGCGTTGGAGAGGCTGCAGTGGTTGTGGCTTGCACTGGAGTAGCTGCAGTGTTTGTGGGTGGGGTTGACGTAGCCACTGCATACATAGCAGGCCTTAGAGTAGCGCCATTGCTCCTTCCCAGAGATAGAGTAGCTGCAGAGCTTAAAACTGGTGGTGGAGTAACTGCAGTCCTTGTGCCTGGGGCTGGATTAACTGCAGGGCATGTTGAATTGGGTTGCACCAGCCACAGTGCCTGTCCTCGGTGTTTGAGTGGCCGATGTGTCTGTCGCTGTACTTGCAGTACCTGCAGTGCTTGTGGCTTGGGTTTCAGAAGCCTCACTGCTTGTCACTGAGTTTGGAGTAGCCACACTGCTTTTTTTGCCCTGGCTGGAATAGCAGCAGTGCATGTTGCTGCAGTTGTAGCTGCAGTGACAGTCCTTGCCATTGGAGTAGCCACGGTGCCTGTTGCCATTGTTGGTGTCACCGCAGTGGTTGTGGCTGGTGTTGGAGTAGCTGCAGTGCTCGTGGCGGGTGTTGGAGTAGCCGCATTGTCTGCTGCTTTGCTGTTAGGTCTTGTCTCTCCTCACTGCAGAGCATGAGACTGAATCAGCCTTGCTCAGGGTAAGTGCTAATCAGAAACCACTATACAATCGGTGTGTTACCAGCGTTATCCTCAGACTAAAGCCCGACCTCACCACTGCCCCAGCTACAAGGAGGAGAATTAACTCTTATGAGGTGTCCCTCTGACACCTATTGCTCTCCAAGGAACCCAGAATCCAATCCCCACAAGCCCCCCAATAACTGCAAAAGTCCCACAAAACACCCAATCCCCCAAACACCCCCCGAAAGTCCCCCCGAAACACCCAACCTCACCAAACTCCCAAAACCCCCAAACACCCAAAACCACCCGCTCTCCGCAAAACCGACAAAGTCCCCCCCCAAAAACAACCCCCAAAACCTCAAAGTCTCCAAAAAATCCCCACAGGCCCCCAATATCCATCCCAACCTCCCAAGAGCCCAAATCCCCACCAAAATACCCAACCTGCCAAACCCCCAAACCCCACACTCCCCCCAAGAGGCACCCCCAGCTTACTTGCCCAGCTGCTGGCTCAGGCTGTGAGGGTGGAGGGCGGCTGTCTCCTGGGGCAGTGGATGTTTGCAGCCAAGGGTGGTTGAACACATCGTCCAGGGATGGCCTGTCGCGAGCTCTCATGGACAAGCACCACCTGATGAGGTGCTGGCATTCTGGGGAGAATCCGGGAATGCTGCTCAGTTGCAGGAGGCTCCTGCCTACCTTGTGCCACCGTCCGCAGCGCCCAGGCCTGGGTGCGCTCAGAGCTGCACCCAGACCTCCTGCTCCATGACTCGGTTTGGAGGAGAGCAGGATGGCAGGACATGGGCCACCTCCTCCAGCTGACCAAGGGCGATCAGCTGCCACCCCCTAAACCCCGACCTTCCCCTGCTGCTGCGAAGCCAAGTACCTACCGACAGAGATCCGGCGCTGGAAGAAGAGCTGCCCGCTGACGATGTCCTCGCAGCACCGGAAGGGGAGGACCCCGCACACCATCTCATACAGCAGCACGCCCAGGGACCAGATCGCCGCCGGACGGCCGTGGTAGCAGCGCCAGCGGAACCACTCCGGCGGGTAGTACAAAGGTGTTCCTACAACAGGATACGGGCGCACCTCATTAGGCAGATGCCGCCTGCTCCTGGATTCTCGCCCGCGGATCCCCAGGGATGCAGGGGCTGCACCGGTGGCGCCACGGACGTGGGGACGCACACTCGGTGTGACCCGCCACCTCATCATCAGCACGTGACTCTTGTTCACAAACCGCCCGGTACCGGAAGCACTCTGGGCTGTGGGCTCACCGCTAAATTTGGTGTAGACCGTGTCCCTGAGGAGGGTGCTGCAACCAAAGTCGATAAGCTTGACCTCTCTGGTGGCCAAGTTGATGATGATGTTCTTGGGCTTGATATCCCTGTGCAGGACACCGCGGCTGTGGCAGTGCCGCGCAGCCACCAGCACCTGGAGGAAAATGCCCCGCGCCGGATCCTCGGGCAGGAACCTCCATTTTCTGATGAAGTCGGAGAGGTCCTGCGATGGCTCCGGACGCTCCAGAACCAGCACAAAGGAGTGGGGCAGCTCAAACCAATGGAGGAGCTGGATGATGGCACTGCAGCCGGAGCGCACCTTCCTCAACATGGCTATCTCCAAGGGAATGCGAGTGCCGCTGGGCTGCAGGGGGACCACGGCACCGTCAGCAGGGCCGATGCTGGCCCGGGGCTCCTGTGCCTCCCTGCCTGGGATGCTCTGATGCCCTCCTGCAGGTGCCCCCCGCAATCCCCAGGGATGCTCTGGTGCACCCCTACCCGGCCCGTGTCCCCTGGTGACTCCACACCCACTCCCCTCTCGCCGTCCCACTTTCCCCCCCGCCGGCCCCACCGGCTCACCCCCACCCGCTCTGCCCCGCACTGTCCCGGTGGCCCCGCGCACTCACCCGCTCGCCCCACGAGGAGATGCGCTCCCGAGCCACTCGTTTGATCGCCACCTGCGAGCCAAGGGCAGCGCTGGGCTGAGCTGGGCTGAGCCGAGCCCCGCCGCCTCCCCGGCCCGCCCTTACCGGGCTGTTGTCACACAGGCGGAGCCCCGAGTACACGGACGCGAAGCCGCCTCTCCCCAGCAGCGGTCCCACGCGGTAAAGCCGCTCGAAGCTCTCCTTGTCGTGCCCCGTGCGACAGACGCGGCCGCTGTCGCTGCGCGCGGGGTCCCCGCCGGCCCCCACCGGGCGCTCCGGGCCGAGCGGAGCCGCATCATTCCCGGCCTTTCCCGGCCGAGGCTCCGCGGCGCGCCGCTCCCCGCCGGTCCCGGAGCGCAGATAGGCCGACGGGTCAATGCGGGTCAGGAGGAGCACGGGCACCTCGCCCGACCGCGCTGCCGGTGACGGCACCCCCGCAGCAGCACCGCGCTCCGGGGTCTCGGGGGTCGCGGCTGCCGGGAGGCCGCGGCGCCCGTAGGAAGAGGCCGCGGAGCCGCCGGTCCGCGCCGCGCCGGGCTCCTGCGTGTGGCGGCGGCCCCAGGCGGGGCGGGGCCTGGGAGCGCCAGGGGCCGGCGCTGCCTCGGCAGACCCAGACCCAGCGGCGGCTCGGCCGGCGCCGGCGCTGCCAGTACCGGGAGAGGGGAGCGGTGCCGCGAGCCCCTGCGGGGGGACGCTGGGGGGACGGGGGAGGCACCATCGCGGGGAGCGGCGGAGGGCGGGCTCCGGGCCGCCGAGAGCTGCCGCCGCCGCCTCACCTGGTGCTGCCGCTGCTCCTGCCCAAGCCGCTGCCGCTCAGAAGCCGCTGCCGAAGTCGCTGCCGCTCAAAAGCCGCTCAGAAGCCGCTCAAAAGCCGCTGCTGCCGCCGCCGCCGCCGCCTGGCTCTCAACGGCTCTGTCCACGCGCGCCCCGGGCGGAGCGGCCGGCGGGGGGGGTCTCGCGGCCGCGGGAGCCCGGGGAAGGGCGGAGCGGGCCCTGCCCAGCCCCGCGGCCGGGCTCGTGCGCCCCCCGCCCGGCAGCAGCATCCCCGCGGCCGAGCCTTTGGAAACCGAACCTGAGCCTCGGGACCCTGCGAACGAGGCTTTAGAACTGAAACCGGAGGCTTTGGGAAGTCACAAGGAGGCTGCGATTTACTGCGTATTTTGTCCCCTTTTTCCTTTCCGCAGAGGTGGATTGAGAGGAGACTGCGATGAACACATCGATGCGTTGGCTTTCTCCAGTCATAGGTGTGCTCACGTGCGGGATATAACCGCACGGGTTTACAGTAACAAGCAAAGCACGCTAAAGATACCAGAGCAGACAGGAAGTTAAAAAGGTTCAGATCTCTTGATCTAAACGGAGTCACACAGCAAGAGAGCTTGTAAAGGCGGAGGAGCCGTGGCTGCCCCGTCCCTGGCAGCGTTGGAGGCCGGGTTGGACACAGGGCTCGGAGCAAGCTGCTCCTTCCAGTGGAAGGTGTCCCTGCCCGTGGCAGGGCCTGGAGCTGGAGGAGCTTTAAGGTCCCTTCACCCCAGCCCATCCGGTGCCTCTGGGATCCCCTGAGGGGCGGCTCCTCCATGAGGAAAGGCCCCGCCCCCCCTTCGCCGTCCCGTGCGCATGTGCCGGAGCCCGGACTACAGCTCCCAGCGTGCCCCGCGCGGGGGAGCCGTGCGCTGATTGGCTTTGCGCGGCAATGGCGGCGGCAGAGCGGGAGGGGGTGAGGGTGAGCGGGCGCGGCGCGGGTCTGGGGGGCGCTGCGGAGCCCGGGGAGCGGGGCTGGGGGTCTGCGGCCCCCCGAGGCTCTGGGCAGTGGGGCCGGGGGAATGCGGGGGGCGGGTGCGAGCGCTGGGCAGTGGGGCTGCGAGATGGCTGGGAGTGTGGGGTGCTGCGAAGCCGGGGCATGGGGGGCTGGGAGCTGTGGGGGTCCCGCAGCTTTCCGGCCCTGGGGATGGAGCGGGGCTGTTGTGGGGGGCCCTGGGGGCTGTTTCCCCCCGGGGGGGAGGTGCTGCTGGGGCAGCCGATCCCCGGCACCCGGGGGGGGTCAATTCACTGGCTCTTTTCACCCCAAATCAGATCTCCTTCAGGTACTTCCCCACCCTCCCGCGATACCCACCAAATGCCCCCAGCTCTTTGAGCAAAAGCGATCCCACGAGCGGGTTTCCTTTTGCCTGAATGGGCAATAACCCAGAGTGGTTGCCCCAGCGCATCCTTTATGTGCACCCCAGGAACTTCATCCCCCTCTATGGTATGTAAAATCTGTAATTGGGCTGGGTCAGCTCTATTGGCAGATCCTCTGGTGTTGAGCAAGTGGGTGGCCTTTGCTAAGTGTATCCCAGTGTTTGAAAGTCCCACCACCCGTTGCTCTCAGTGTGGTTTTCAGCAGCCCATTGTACCATTTCCATTTCAAGTCTCAGTGTGTTGAGAAGGGCCAGAACCTTTATTTGCCCTGCTGCTGATTTGCCCTGGTCATCAAGATGAAGGCTTTAGATGTGGGAGCAGTTGATCTAGGGCTTGTTCATGTAATTTTATGCCATCTAAAAACTAAACGGAGTTTCTCTCATTAAAGCTCTACAAATGCCCTTTAAATCCTAGTGCTTTTAATGTATGAGATAGCTGTGGATGGCCCGGTACACAGGCTACGCGTACAGCACCCTGCAGTACAAAATATGTATGACCTTACTGGTCACTGCGTGCGGCTGAAAATGAGTGTGGTGTCACAGGAGGTTATTTGAGGATGAACTGAAAATGTTCCAGGCCTTGTTTCTGGGGAAGTCTCTCGTTCCCAGGTTGTCCTGGTGCTCTGTGGACAGGCTCCTGGCCATGCGTTGTCTGTGCAGGTGTCCGGGAGGCTCCGTGCTTCGTCACGGAGTCACGTCCTGCCCTGAGGTGACTCTTAGTTACTGCCGTAGCTCAAGCACAGGCCCTCGCTAACGGCTGCAGTCGCTGTGAGTGCTGGTTTTTGTAAGCACTTTTTTTGCAGGGGATTGTCTCTTCTGTGAAACGTTTGCATGGGATTTCTATAGTTAAAAAAATACACAACTGCTTTGTTTTCCCCCCTCTGCTTGCCTGTGGAGAGTAGGAAGGAGAATGCCTGGCAGAGACGGGTAAAGAAGAGAAAGGGAAAGAAACAAGCCCAGAGAAGCAGTGAGGAAGATGCCAGTGAAGAGCAGGGAGAAGAGAAGCAGGAGCCTCCAGCAGGTCAGGCGAGAAAGTGCCCCTCCCAGAGCAGCGTACCAGAAAAAGGAAGGCGGCGAGAAGTTGGAGTCTCAGGTGAGCTCCTGCTGAGGGAATGGGTCGTGGGTTTTGGTGTCTGAGAAGTTGAAGGGTGAGAAGCAGTCTCTAGGTTCAGGCAGGCCTCGGTCAGACACAGCAGTGAAGCAGCTATTTATTTAACGTTTGTGCACAAACGGGTGTCCTGGCAAGCAGGCACACGCAGCAAAGGCAGAACTTTGATTCGTATTTCCTTTCCCATCCTCAAGTTCCCTCCCTTGTTACCCCATTGGTTGGGGACTCCAAGGTTTACAGTCTATCCGACGTGTACAATCTACGTGCTAACTGTCCCACCTCTGGTTACACCTCCCCTTACTCAGTTTCGTACACCCCTTCCTCTTCTTTCTTTCTCTCCTTTTAGGGTTTGATTTCATAACTCTCTGGCAGGCACACGGTACCCCAACTTACTGCTTAACTACAGCAGCAGTTTGCACCGGCTTAGCTTCATAGGCTGTACAAAGATAGCGTTCTTTTGCACCACAGAGCGTGTCTGTTGCCCAAAGATGCCGTTGTCTTTAAGCACAGAGTGTGCCTGTTTAAGTCACGGTATTTCAAACCCTATGTTTCGTTCCCTGAGTAACTTAGCCCCAGCCCCAATATTGCAAAGTCTTAGTATTACAAAGCCTTAATATTGCAAAGCCTCATCACAGATATGCAAACCCAACAGTGCTTCTCTCTCATGCATGATTTTTCCCCGTAGGGAGCCTGCCATTTTCTTTTCACAGAATCATAGAATGGTTTGGGTTGGAAAGGACCTTAAGATCATCCACTTCCAATTCCCCTGCCGCAGGCTGGGACACCACACGCTAGGCCGTGTCATCCAAGACTCTGTCCAACCTGGCCTTAAACACTGCCAGGCATGGAGCATCCCCAGCCTCTCTGGGCAACCTGTTCCAGGGCCTCCCCACCCTCACAGTAAATGCAGTTGTTTTCATCATTCAGAGAATCTTTTTGGTAAAAGATCAGTGCAGCTTACAGATGGCATCACTAATGGCACAGCTTCTAACTACCCGAGTTTGGATCATTAATTCTTTTATCCACCTTGGAGCAAGAGTAGTCCTAAAGCATTGCTGCCTGGTTCTTAGTTGTTCTCAACATGCGCCAAGTAACAGAAAAGATGAGAAGGAGAAGCTCTTGGGGTTTTATTTCTGGTGTTTAGGCAGTGCCAGTAGAGAGGAGACCGAGAGGTCTGGGAGCAGGCAGCTGTAAGCACACCTTCCTGGGATACCTGCCGAGCGGCTTGCTTTGCTTATCTCTGTTTCCCAGTGGTTTTAAATCCTGAATTGTGAGAGTTAAATGAATCCATTGATCTCAACAGAGCACTTCTGCATGGAAATAGCTGCTCAGGAAGGAAAGGTGTCGCATCGATGTTTCCTCTGGAAAATCGAAGTGCTTTATGAAACAGAATTGTAAAGACAGTTTGTTTTTCTCCCCTCTACTTCTCCCTTTTAAAAAGTAAGTATTAGGCACCCTTTATGCCCTTGTCACTGACAGGAAGCTGGAGGCTCTGCAGGAAGCAAGCCAGAAGCTAGTGTTTGGTAACAGCTCTCTGCTTCTTTCTTTTCCCATTTAGTTTACTAATGGGGAGAAAACGTGAGGATGCCTCTGTCCAAAGGGCATTCCGAAGGGAAGGAGCAGGAGATGGGGAGTGGAACAGAGGCCGAGCTAGGACTTCATATCCTCACAAGTTTTTGTTACAGGGGAAAGAGACTAAATGGTGTAAGAAGACCTGTTCCACCCACCGAGATTCTTCACATCAGGTTTTGGAGAGGCCAACTTCCTGAAGAGTTAAGACTAGGAGCAAAAGTTGTGTTGGGTGTTCCCCTCACTGCACCCCTTCTCTGCTCCCCTTTCACCCCCAGTTTGCCCTTGTGCCCTCTGAGATCAGTACAAAGCAGTGGGCAGGTGGGTTTGGGAGCCTCAGACCCACAGTGTCCGTGCACTGTGCGGTGTGTAGCCAGACGTGCGGCTCTGTTATCATCCACTCCCATTCCTTTTCCTGCGTTGTTACACTCCCATTCCTTCTTTCTCTTTGTTAATCAAGACTTCCCTTTGGTTGTTTTATACAATGTGATTTCCAGTTCCTATCCGCAAATGTCCCTCCATCTATATGATTGCTGGAGAATAGTACAGCTGCTGAGACTGCATTTTGGCACTTCCTGGCTATGTTGAGGAGTTTCTCACAAAAATATAAGCCAAAAGAGACATAACGCAACCTCCTGGGAAAGCAGGAGTGTTGGTGGCAGTAGGCCAGGAGGCCCCTCTGAACAAGTCCCTCCGGTCCCTGAAAGCGGAGGTGTGGGATGTGCTCATGATGCCTTCACTGCTGCCATTGTCAGGGTTTTCTGATGTCCTGAAAGTAAGCGCTGTGAAAGGCTAACCCAGGACTATGGTTTTCCTGAGTCTCTAAGGCTTTAGTCTGAGAAGTTTTCCTTGGAAAGTGATCACAGTCTCTGTGTTTTGAGTCTTGTACGTGGAGGAAGCATTGGCAGCAGTGTCACTGAGGAGTAGTCATGAGCACTGTCAAGAAGCTGTTGAAGAGCGATGACATTTCAGTCCAAAAGTTTACTCTGTGGATTTGAAGAAATCACAGCGAATGTTAGTGAAACTGGTTTTGCCAGGATGTGTGGTTTGTTACCAGTGCACCGTAGAACAGACCTTGGTGAAAACAATTTAACCTTGTAAAATGTGGGGCAGTTGAGCTAACCCCAGTTTTAAAGGGAACTTGAATGTGCAGTGAAATTCCAGAAGCTGTCAAGTGTGAGGATCTGGGGTGCAAACTCCTCAGACTGTCCCTTCTTTACATCACAGGAGGTTTGTCAGGGCTAGGAGCAGGTGCTATTATTATCGTTCTGTTTCCTGGCCAGCTGCTTTAAGTTTTCAGCCGTAAAAAGCTTGTGGTTGATTTTGGTGCCTCCTTCTGACCAGCCAGAAACAGGCAGCTTTCACAGTGCAGCATTTACCGATAGTGATTTGGCATGCAGCGTGCACACAGTGTGCTCAGTGCAAGCAGAAGAGCCACAGAGTTTTTGCAGGGGCATTTTACAGACCTCACTTCTCGGAAGCAGGACTACAGATGCCTGTAACAGTGCCTGGGTTGTTTCAGCTTAAAACCGTGCTGTGAAAACACCTTCGCAAAAGTTAGCATTCTTTAGCTATCATAGTTCTTTAGACCAAATGCTTCTGGTTTCAGAGATGCCTTGGCATGAAACACCCAGGGTCTGCTTGGGATTTGGTTGGTTGGTTTTCTTGTTTTGCTTTGTTTTGTGTTTGCAGTGTCACCAATCACAGTATTAGAACTTAAATATCAATACATGCTGTGAGGTTTTGAATGGTAGGATGTACAAGCACCCTTAATCATCACATTACTTATGTCCACTTTCATAGGAACAAGACCATTTTGTTTCACGTCAAGATTCTGGAATGTGTCAGCCCCATAGTGTTAATAAACCTACAGTGCCCTATAGCACAGGTGAGTGAAATACTGAGATTGCCTCTTAGTCATGGTGCTTAAGAACTAGACATACATTTGTTTGATTTAAAAATTCATATCCTTCAAAATGCACTCGCAAGTGCATTGTGTCCTTTTCCAAATGCTGCAGTAAACATTACTGAAGGCAATTCCATAAAACAGGGCAGTTTTGAGGTGGCCTTTTTTGTTGCTTTTTGATTGCACTGACTTTCCTTACCCTTCTCTACCCCCAGTGTCCCTTCTTTTCTTGCAGCTTTGTGTCTCAAAGTGCCCAGGCAGGTGACCTACGTTGATGTTCAGGCTTCCTACAGATACAAACCCGATCAGTGGAATTACTTGAAGCAGTTCTGCCGACCTGGTTTTAAGAGTCCTCACAAGGTCTGTGTGTGTACCAGGAGGTGATGGAATACATGTTTTTTCTTCAAGCAATGTGTAATAAGCATGATTTTACTGAGCTACAGCAAAGCTTTGAATTGTTCTGATTTCACCGTATAAGGAGTTGTCCCATACATACACTTTGACAGTGATTTGGTCAGGGATGAAGGTCTTGTATGCACATCAGATCCCTAACTCTTTAAGTGATTACTGTTTCCTTAAAGAGTATCTGCAGCTACCCATGTGGTTGCGGTACTGTGAGAAGTATCCTTTAGTACTTAAGTACCCCCCAGCAGTCAAGCAGAGTGTCTCAAACCAGTTCTTAAGTTAAATGTAGTTAAATTCATTGTAATACACAAATCCAGTGCAGCAGGAAAAGCAACTTAAAGAACAAAAACTACTGAACAGAGTTAGCTTTATCTTGCAATTATTACTCAATAATGAGCAATTAGTAAAAATGCAGCACCAAAACAAAAGAAGCAGCTATTTTGCTGAAGCAAATTTGTGAGTATATATGCCTACATGGCTGTTCTCTCTAGATCTGTTATTGAAATCAGACTTACGGTGCAGATTCTCTCAAAGGAGATACTGCTCAACAGATGGGCTGGAGAGAGAATTGACCATTTTCTGAGCGGACTTTCTCCATACTGAAGCCAGTTTCCACATTTCAAATAGGATACTTTTATAAGGGATTGTTGTTACTTTTAAAGTAGTTGGGTAGAATTTTCCTCACACTTTTCACCAAATGACAGCGTGCATCCAGTGATTTCTGGGCAAACATTAAAGTGCCAGAGTTTGGGTGATGAGAGTGAAGGCCTGATGGTGAAAGGAGGTGGGATTAAAAATCTAATATGGAATTTCTCTGTTCTTTTTATCCTACTCCCAAAGAACTGCTGCTTTCAAGGCTCAGTTTAAGGGAAGCACTCTATTAATGACAGTTGTTACCATGTATTCATTCAGTTTTGGTGTTACTAGAGCAAACCTGAAGCTAACCGTAGATAAAGGTATCTTACTGCCTTGAAGAACAGATTCAGGAACTCCAAAATGACAGTGCTTTTTTTGAGGAATACATTCCGAATTTCAAACGAGCCATTCAGAAAGGGAACACGCATCATGCTGGGAAGCCTCTAAGGGGCTAGGACTTAAGACCAGTTTACAAAGGCTTAACTAAATAAACTGATGTTCTTTTTCTTGTCCCTCTGCCCGTCTGGCTTAGTTTGCCCAAGACATCTGGTTTTGATTGTTTGTGGTCAGGCTGACCCGTTTGTTATCTTTAGTCACTGGCTAAATAAACTGGGAACGTTCAGAAGAGAAGTTCCTGACCACAGGGAAGAAAAGGGTTTCATTTCTTTTGAGTCTGTTCTAACACAAAATTCTGATGTAACACCTCAAAGTGCTAGAGAAATGAAATGTTCTGTGAAACGTCTGAGCTGGATCTTTGTTGGATGGAACCGTTCACACTGCTTTATTTGTATTGCTTTAGAAGAAACCCACTGAGTAAAGGCCTTTTGCAGTCATTCTTTCCTTTCTGATTTGCTTTCTGGGAGTGAAATGAAAGCAAATGTTTCCTTAGCACAGACTTGCTAAAGACACTGGAGATGTCCATCCTAGGGGTCCCACTGATGGCTCTGAACAGGTTCTTTTTATGCATCACTATGCCCTGATCATTTTCTTCTCCGATGGGTAGAAAGGATCACTGGTTTTCCTCCTAAAATGAATTCTTTTTTTTCTAGGAAAGCTCCTCAAATGTTACTTTCCTAATATTGTTTCTGTGCAAGCAGGGATTTTAAATGGAGGACATAAACCAGTAACCTCCCCACACACAGGTATTTCTCCCATTTAACTTTGTGTGCTGTAGACTAGGCCATGGCCTGGAAAAGGCAGTGAGTTGGTCAGCCAGTGTAAATGGCCAAACCAGACCTGTGCTGGTCCCATTCAGACGCCCTGAGAACTCGGTGTACGCAGACAATTCTGGCTGTGTCCAGATCATCATATATAATCTGTCTGTTTCTAACAGCAGAGAGCAGTGAGGAAATATTTCATAAGGAAGATTTTGAAATACATTTTTGCAAACCGTTCTCCTACACGAGATGAAGTGACCCTCATTTGGAGTAAGAGGCATGCAAGAAAGATGCTTACACTTGTTCTCCCTCGGTTTCTGTTTCTTGTCTTTCTAGTGGGCTGTTCGTTGCAGTGATTGTGAGTCTGCTCTTCCTTGTGTTATTGAGGTTCACAGCTGGGATTCTCTTCTGAATTTTCATCATTGGCGTGACTGGAATTATAGGTTATGGTAGGTGTAATCCTCCAGCCTCTGAGGCTGTTTTTTCTTATTGCTTAATTTTGGGCAAGGAAAGTAAGTGATTACATCAGTTAAATGCTGTAGTTGGGAGAACCAGTGCCTAGGTTTAGACTCAATTAAATGAGAAGGGCCTAAATGGCAGCGAAATTTAGTAAGAATCCAGCTGTGCTGATACTTAGCCCCAGATGTAGTAACCTGAACTATCTACCCCCAGTGTACTTAGTCCACTTTCACTTGTACTGATCTGTCTTATCTGTAGATGTGATGTTATAGCTGGCTAGTCTCACAGTAATGCGTGTTTAGTTTTGCTTCCCTGACATGCTGAGGACAAAACGCTTCACTTGTCGAAGATTTAAATAACCCCAACCTTGTCTTGGCACTCTTCAAAAACGCTCATTTGATATTGATTGATTTTTAACAGGCATCTGGCATTGTCACTGGGAGTACGACCATCTTAAAGGAATACCTGGATCTGAGCTCACCGTTTCTGGTACTGGATTCCAGACAGACTTCAGAGTGAGCAGCTGAGGCAAACATGGTTAGCATTTAGTAAGTGCCCTTTAAACTTGGTATCCGTTAAGGGATGTTCAGAAGATTCAGTCGCTGTCTTGCTACAGTTTCTGCTTTGTTAAATCTCCTCCTCTACATATGTTGCTCGTAGAAGTAATCAGAATTCTCTTTCTTTGTATAGTACAAAAATCTACTTTTTCTGCAAAGCGACTAGCGTACGTGTAAGGGGCCAGAATGCAGTCGCATTAGTGATGAGAGTGAAAAAGGCTTGTGTTACTAGCATTCTACTTCCCGTGTGTTCAGTCTTCAGAACGGGGAAGCAGAAGGCAAGAACTAAGTCCCGATGAAGATAAGGAGGGGCATTTTTGTCTCTCAGTCTGTTTATGCCCCCTCCTGGAGGGCCCCAGAAATGAGACGAATAACTCTGTGCATCCTTTGTAGACCTGTTTACATTCAGGTCACTGCATTTTCTTGGAGGCTGTCCTGCGGCTGTGTAATGAACCATCACAAATGTCATCACTTCTGGTTTTCAGAAGTGCTTCACTGCTTTCTCTTACAAGGGCAGTGTATTTAAAACAATCCTACTGGAACAAGACAAGGAGGGGCACAAGAGAGAACAAATACCTGTCAAATACTATTTGTGCTGCTGTTACTACTCTATTAGCAGGCACTAACTGATGATGAATGGCACATAGCCTAAAACACTGCTTCTCCCTATTGGTAGCTAAATTAATAGAGCAGTAGTTTACTCCTTTAGTCTGCTTTCTCTGCTTTGTGTCTTCAAGTAACTGTGTTGGATCATTGAGCTCACGAGCATCTTTGCATATTGTTGAGGCAGAGCTTTTTAGCATGCTGGCCCTAGAGAATATTAGGATTTTATTACATCTTTCCGTGTAAGTCCCCTGCCTGATTCTTAGCAGCCAATGTACAGTTTATCCAGGGGTCAGTGTCACTTTCAGATGAGTGAATTGAGGTACTACTAATGGGGACAAGCTACGTTAACTTAAGAGATCTGAACTGGACTGAGACCAACTGCAAAGCAACCTGCCTATGTATTCCTTCATGGAGAGCCATAGCAAAAATAGATGCTGAAATGTGTGTAACAAAGCCTTTGTTCTGAAGAAAGTCTGTGGCTCTGAGCACCACAGGGGTCACTTGCCATGTGCAGTTCTGATGGCTAGGGGTACTGCTATCAGTACTCGGGATCACAACTGAACATCATCTCTGACTATCTGGGTCTGGATTCTGAGGCTGTGTCAAAGCTGTGGGACCTGAAGCCAATTCCCCTGTCCCTGTGCAAACCTCCAGACGCCACAGCTGAGGGATACCTTCCCTTTGTCTTCCTCTCCCTCCACAGAACTCTTGGTTTCAGCTGGAGGAGACAGGGCCTGCTGTGTGTAACCATCCACCGCTGCTGGGGCTGGTTTAATTGTTGTCTAACCCTCTGTGGCACCCAGAATTAAGGGATGTGTCTCAGCGTGAGAGGAGGTGTGCTTCAGGCATTTAAGACTCTGCCTTCTTGAGGTGGAGTCCAGAGAATTCTTTTGCTTCCTATTGCAGCAGTAGGATTTGAAGGACACAAATAGAAATCAGAGAGAAGCCAACTCTTTAAACAAGATCTGGGTTATGAATCAAACACTGCTCACAACTAAGAGAGGAAATGTTTCGGGACATGGTGCTCTCAGCTCTCTAACCTTAGAGCAAGTTTGTGTGATTCCAGCATCACAGCTGGAAGGTGAAAATCATTTGACCAAAACTGGACAAAAAAAAAAACAAAGCCCCTTTGTTTTCAGAAGTGCTTCACAAAGCCTCTTTGGTTTTTTTTTGACACAAATGAGGGGAAAGGAGCTCACGCCAAGCTAACGCTCAGACAAGCCTGTTGATTTAAGTACACATAAATGTTAGAGGAGTATGTATCAGAAAACTGCACTCAAAAGTTAGAGGAGTATGTATCAGAAAACTGCACTCTTCAGGAAAAGTTGAATCTTTATCTCCTTTTTATTTGTTGTATCTAAATACTACAGATGAGCAGCATTAGAGTATAAACATGCAAAATGCTTGTTATGAAAAGCAGCATTTGTTAGGGGTGAACTGGCAGGGTCGTGCCCATTCTGACAAACTCTGGGTATATAGAATTTCCCCCCACAAAGATGTGAAATGGGCTTGAAGATTGGCAGCTGCAGTGAGAGAAGGAAAGAGGTGCTCCAGCAGGGAATTCTGTCGAGTTCACGAACAATAGTGCAAAACACAAGGGGCAGGGAGAGGGGGGAATTACAGAGGCAGCCTATTGGTTCGGTTCTTCATAAACCTAACTTTTGTGTGTTTCCAGTGGTAATACTTTGTGGTGCTGAGGTCATAATCATACTGATGCTGATCTTCCTAAGGAATCGGATCCTGATTGCCATTGCATTGTGCTTATAAGAGCTTTCTCATTTGCAGTAAGACATTTCTTATCTCCCAGCTCCCTGCCTTAAGAGTACAGATGCTGTTAGCGGCACCATGTATCCTCGGTGCAAGGAGGTGTGTGCCAAGTGTGGGGTACTGTTAATAGGAGCCTAAGAGCTACAGCTGCCAGCTTTGCTCTGTCATTGGATTGTCTCCAGAGGGACATATACTAGTGGTAGAGGAGTGGTGTTGTTTTGGCTGGGGCTTTTAATTTAGGAAAGACCTTTTTTCTGGAAATGCAGAGGGAAAAGGAGAATTCCATGACCAGACATTGTAATGTGGTGTGGTCCAAGGCTCTTCTTTTCAGCTCTGCTTACAAAGGAAAGCAGAGCAGGATGTGAGAGTTGGGAGGCCTCTTCATTTTGTGTTTTCTGAAATCTGGATAGGCTTTATTCACAGTGGTTCCTGGTTTATCCAGTGCCAACTCTTAGTTGTGGTTTGAGTTTGGCTTGTTTTAATGGGAATATAAGACAGGAGAAATGGACTTAACACACCCTTGGATTTAATTGCAAATAGGCTAAGGCCTTGAGGGCCTCGGAAGTAGGGCTCTGTTAGAGCACATGGAGTTAGCTCTGAGTTTATCTGTGTGCACTTGCTTGTAGTTTTCTGCCCTCTCTGTTGTTGTTATGGTTCTCAGGAGTCAGGGTTTAGGATTTTTGTAATGGGATTAGGAAATGCTGAGGTTCTGCATTCAGCCAGGTACCTGTTTCCTGTCTTATGCTACTGTGCAGTTAAAGCATTGCAATTAATTTTGGCAGGGCTGAATTATCCTCTTTAGTTCCTGTTCATGACAAAGCAGGAACACTGTTAACGCTCTGCAGCACTTTTGTTCACAACCTTGACAGGTAGAAGGATTTCAGGAAGTTCATAAACTTCCTGCTGGGAAGTGATAACATTCTGTAGTTTTTCAGCAGCACGGAAAGGTCACTCGAGGGTGATGGTTTTACTCTTCTGCGTAATGCATGAGGTGAAGCTCTGTGTGCAATTCCTGGAAACCTAACAGCCCATGCCCTTTGTTCGGGAAGGTGCAAACCGAGCTGCTAACGACTGGAAATCAAATTGCATTTTTCAATGCCTTTTAACTACTCTTTCAAAAATACTGCAATTGTCTTGAAATCCATAGGGGCAAACAGTTAACAGTCCTTACTCCGTCCATGGTGTCTGTGGAAACCAAGGGGCCTGTCGTGAACTGCTGTGCGCTGCTAGTACGTAATGACTGTTTCTGCTGTGTGCCTCTACTGGACTTCTGCATCTCTAGACTCAGACAGAAATCAATGTGTTGCTCTTCAGCTCCTGATTGCACATGAGGGTTCCCTTGCGCTCTCCCAGCATTTACTAGTTTAGCAGCAGGAATTGGGTAACTTTGTCTGCTTTTACATTTTGGAAACTGCCTCCTGGCAAACACATAGCATCAGAAATGCCACAAGTCAATCCTGCAGGAAATACTAGGAGACAGAAAGGCTTGTGATAAGCTTACAGGGTCACTGGAGAGAAAATTTAGAGTAACAGAAGAGGCAGGTGGCCAGAATGTGAAGAGAACCAACCTGTAAGCTTGAGTGACCGAACCCCTGCTCTCTGCAATCCCATCCCATGAGATAACCCAGCTGGAGGCGCTCACCTCTGAGGTCGCTGTGTCCGGTTTACCCAGCGGGGCTGTATCCACTCACTCGCTTGCAGAGAGGAGTCCCTGGAGGAGTAGGAGCCGACGCGCTCAGGTTCCTGCCACCAGTGAAAGGCCATTCTTCTTTCTGCCTGCCAGCAGCCAAAGGCAGGCACCATTCGTTTAGGGCACATGCAAGGAAAGTCACATAGTCCAGGAAGGTGTTAGCATGTCCTGGCATTACGAAGACAAACTGAATGTCATGCCCCAAAATAGTCAGTACTTAAGGCAGGCAAGGGCCTGGGGACAGAGTCCTCAAATGCAAAGTAGCAAGAGGTAATTTCAGGTGTGTAGGAGCCGAGGGAAGAGCATATGAGCTGAGCAGCATGGGACAAGGAAATAAAGGGTCATTACTGCAGCAAGAAGATGTGATTGAAATGGGTTTGTGGCGTGGAAAGATCTGGATCTGTGAAGCAGTAATGGAGAAGGAGGAAGTAGAAGACAGGCTGGAACATGGCAAATTGATAATGTTGATTGTAGTGCTGCTGATAAAAGTGAGTGGTAGAAATAGCAAAGTGAAGATGTAAAGACATCTGAAGAAAGAGCCTGCAGTATTCTGAGATCCCAGCTCTAGATTATGCTGCCACTATCAACGAGCAGCTCAGAGTAAAAAGGGTGATGCTAGAAGAGGACTGAAAAAAAAAGCTTGTTTCTTAAATTGCTGCAGCTTACTGACATGTTTTGTTTCTTTCCCAGGTCTGCTGGCTATATAATGTCTGTGTTGTTCTACCCAATCGTCACCTTCGTACTCATTGCCGTTTGTATTTCCTACGAGGCTGTGACAGCTGTGTATCCTTCTATCTGTGTACCTTTCTGGCGGAACAGTCTTCTGGTCTACAAGACCGGATAAGTCTCTGCTTTCACCTTAGCCAAACCAGCGCTAAAAGGGCTATTTGGTCACTTGGCACTTGCTGCACCGGTGCATTCTTCCTCACTGGGCATTTGCGTGTGATGTACCAACTGGACAGCGAATTCAATGTCATTAGAAAGAACTGGACTAAAACCCATGCCAAGGTAGAGGATCATACAAGGTCTTTTATACAACATAAGGTTGGCTTCAAGGGGTGAAAAAGGAACCTCAGCAAAGAGTGACTGTGACCTTTCTTGGCTGTATGCTTTGTAAACCTGATGTTAATGGTCGCTTAGTTAGCTTGGGTGGGCTCCACCTGTGTTTTGTACAGAATAATGTAGGGGAGGAGTGAGAGAGCACAGAGCGCCTGGAGTCCTCTAAATTGCCTGACAGCAGCCATTGTCTGTCCCTGGAAAGGCAAGGCTTTGGCAAAGTGTCAGAAAGGGGACAGTCATGTTTTGCAAACAAATTGTTCTTTGTCATGCAAAGAGGGCCATGGCATACAGCTCTGGGATGAAGTCTGCCTTAGTTCTGTAAGTAACGAAAGTATTCAGTCTTGTCTGTGGCCCTTCATACACATCTCTGCATAGCAAGAGCGTTTTTCTGTGGGCGGCACAAGTGTTTTAGAGCTTGTGGTTACCCCCTGCAGACTCCTGAGTTGCTCAAAGCCCACAGCTCTGTGATTCCTCCTTGAAAAACCTCATGCAGTTTTCTGGCTACATCAGGAGAACCTGTGTATAAAGTAATGGCTAATCAAACACCATGCAAGCATGCAAAGCTGACTTGTGACCCAGAGGGAGGTGTTACAAATACTTCCCTGCTGTGAGAGCTATCCTAATTGTATTTCTTAATTGCTGTTAAATGCAATGTGAGAAAATGTGCGTACCTTAAGTAATGATTCCTCGTGTTATATCTGAAAATAGTGCTTCGTGTTCAGCTAAGACTCCTTTGTTCAAAGCAATTTAGAGCTATGAAGCATTTTCTTTCCGCAGTGTCCTGTGAGCAGGTGAGTATCAACCAGCCTCATTTTCTGGGTGAGAAAAGAAGACTCAGAAATACAGGTTTATTTGGAAAAGTGTTCCTGAGTTCATGAGGATTTCTGGTTTTGTGGTTCTCAAAAGGCAGTGGAAGAATTTGAAAGCTGTGCCTCAGACTTGCCCGAAGAGCAGCCAGGTTTCAAAGCAGAGGCTTGGCTGCTTTTGCACAGTGATGACCTTTATGAAGCTCCAGAAATACTTGTCTTTTGACTTGAGTGTGGGGTTGAATTGAAGTGTTTCTTGAAAACTAGAATTATTTATCCAGTGTTATATCAAGGTTATTTTCAGGTGTTTAAATGTCAATGTACTGCTGTGGTTAGGTACATCCCAGACAATTCCCCAACATCCTGATACCCGAACACTAAAAAGAAAGGGATTAGGAACTGACTGGTTTTATTTAATGCCCAAACTGAGCAAACGCATGAATTGAACAACAGAAGTAAGGAAGAGTAATTTCATATAAGGACTGCTCCTGTTTTAATACGGTGAGATGGGTAAGGGAAGCTGTGGCAGCTTGTACAGAATGGCTCAGCTCAGTTGATTTCAGCTCGGTTGTGGTGATTTGCACAAGCCTCTGGTTTTGACTTACCCTCTGGTTTTCAATTGTTCTTATTTCCTCACTATTACTTTTTATGTGAGCAGCTTTTCTTTAATGAAATGGAAGCGTTTGTGTATCTTAAAAGTATATTTCTGACATTCAAATTCCGTATCTCTAGGTTTCAGTTGTGTGGTAAGCAGCCCTGTTTGCCAACCGCATAGTTTAAAGTTAAACACCTGCACAGGACATGAGTCCTTATATATGCAAACATATATAGTTATATGTTATAGTTATATATAAGTATGCAAACTTATATGTTTGCATATATAAGTACTGGAGTGCAGCGTTGAATGATCTATTGAGACATCAAGCAGAATGATGTGATTTGTATGAAGCTGCTAAATTTCAGAGCCTGTGAACACAGGATTCAGTGCTTATCATTTTGGTGTTGATTTTTCTTCCTGTACAGGCTTCTAGCACAACCAAGGTGACTAAACTGTGTGCAGGTGCTCAGCGTACTTTTGCTTTTTATGGAGGAGAGAGCCCGTACCTAAGTACCTCTTCATCTTCCAGGTAGCCGATGCCTTTGTCTTTCTCTGGCTGGTGAACTTTGCAGTTGCACTGGGTCCATGGACCCTTGCTGGTGCCTTTGCCTCTTGTTCCTGGGCCTCTGGCAAACCAGCTGATGTTCCACTATGGCCACTCTTCATTGGAACAAGCAATGCGGTGAGACTGTGGGGCTGGACGTGAGCCCTGTCACATATCCAGCAAGTGCAGGTTTTACATGTAGGGAAGCCATTCTGCAGATGCTGCAGCCCCCCCCCCCCCCAACTGCCACCCCCGCAGCACGCGCACACACATGTGTGCACCTATGGTCTGAGGTGTCATGAGCCCAGAGGGCTGAAAAGCATTTATCTTAGACTGTATGATTTATAATGGTAATAGAGATATATAAGCATTTCTATTATTACTATGGATAATTTTAATTATGTATATTTTTATATAATTGTATATATTCTATAATTATATAACCTTACTTACGTGTTCATGTGAAACTTTGAGCCTTGAGACTTTTGTTTGCATTTCATGATTTTTATGAGGGCACATTTCATTAAGGAGCCAACCCAAACCAGACTGGGATTCTGAGATTCTGTGATTTTGTTCCATACCTTTAGCACTGGATGTAATTCTTAAATAATGGGCAAAATGAACCACAGATTCCTTCAAGTGCCAGATATGTTAGTAGGGGTAAGACTGGAAAAGTAAATTGTGTTTTCTTCACCAGTGTCAGGAAACATGACCAAATTCAGGTTCCTCTTCATGCTGCAACAACAACCACTGCGTCTTCAGGACCTGCGCATACATCTTATTCCAGTGCTAACTAGTGCAGTTAGTTAGTAACTACTGCTTGTGTCATAGCTACAGAAGATCCATCATGCCTCAAACCCTAAATGGTGGCAGGTGTGGGCATATATGTAAGAGCACCACATTTTTACAGTGGTGCCTGTAACTGTCTTCTCTCTGGCTTTTTCATTTTACTGAAAACTAACTTAGTACCTTTCTGGCCTAGTTTCAGTTGTCAGTAAAGTCACTCTTTCCAGTTGTCTTCCTATTTTCTCAGTAGCCTTTGATCTGTAAGGATCCGTCCCAGCAGCTGTGGCTATCAGCTTCAATGTTTCTAGTGACTTTGCTGCTGCAGACTCTAACCAGGAAAATACTGAAAACCTCTTGATAGCCTTCATGACATGATGTGATGTGGCTTGTTCTTCAGGTGGCACCATGTCTTGAATGCAGACATCTGCTGCCAGTGACTACACCCGCTTGCATTGGATGGGAGTCACCAATAGCTCCACAGGTGCAGCCCCAAACCAACATCTGCATAAAGGTAATTGAGAATAAATCTAACAAAAGAGCAATTTACCTCCTGGCATGCCTGTTTCTAACAGGTGACTTCTGTAAAAATGGTTTGATCCAGCTTGGGTTTCTCTAATTGCATTGTGAGAGCTTTAAGGGTTAATAGGATTCAAACCACCTTGACTAGAAATAAACATTAAAGGTAAACCATGTAAGCTGAGGAAGGCATCTTGAAGAGCACAGGAGGCAGTTGTGTGAAAGACAGGACACGTGCACTTGTGTTCAGTAGGGAGGTATTCTGTGATTCTATCATTTATGGCCTTAGTAGTACTGAGCATTTCATTAAATACGTCCTCATTACTCTGCTTCCCTCAGTTGATTGTAAGTCCTTAGCACAGATGGGCTGGCAGGACTGGGGCAGTGGGGAGATGCCCAAAAGGCTCAAGTGCCACAGTAGTCAGTGATCCAAAAGTGCTGGTGGGCTTCACTAGACAAAATCTGCCCTCCAGAATGCTCCTTACCCAAGGGTATTGGGACCCAGGTAGAGGCTGTCCTTCACCCTTGCAGTCAGGGGAAAGGGTGTGAGAAGGAGTGAACTGATACTGCATGTCCACAACTGGTAGATTATAGGCACTGCCTCAGACTGGGTGTTTTCTGGCAGTCCTGATGCAGGTGCAAAGGCAGGCCTGAACTATTTGGTGGCAACCATCAAAACAGCAGACTCATGATTCTCAGCTCTGGTGGAATCTGGCTTGTGAGATACAGTGGCTGTGCTCGGGCACCCTCATGGGGATATGAATCATTTTCCTTGCAGACAGTGGACTTGCTGCTTTGTGTGAGTGCAGTGGCTAAGCGAACTGGCACTAGTCTATAGAAACACCTGGAGGTATTGATGCTGGATCTGCTGAGGGAACTGTACCATAGCTTAAAATGAACTGTCACCAAGATCCATGGATTTGTGATGGGCAGGCACTATGGCCTAACTAAAACTGAAGCCCACAGCACAGGCTGGAAAGATCTCTTCTATCTGCAGGGGTGAATAAGCACAGCACTTTGTAAGATCAAGTCCTCTTCTTATTAGTGTTGTTCACAGTTTGCAGATACCATGTGAAATGCATTCTTTCTCTACTTAAAAGGGCAAAGTAATTTGTCAGGCATGTGGCACAGGAAATCTTCACCATAAACACTGTGTGACTTGTGCAAGCAAGCTGCCTGAAATACAGACGTTGAGGCTTCTTGCATCAATCACTGTAGGGTTAATCAAATGAAAGCACAACATTCTTTTTCTCTGGAAAACTGAAGTCATAGCCCTGTGTCCCTGTTATAAAAGCAGAGATGCCCTCCCTCATGGGCTATTCAAGGCCCGTACTCCCACAGATCATCCATCACAAATGTCCAGCTCAACAGAAGCGTACCTTTGAGTTCCTCCTGTGGAAGTCAGGACTGTGTGTGCCACTGTGAAAGCTGAGAAGGCTCTTAGAAAATGGGTAGTCTTGGCTCCAAGAGAGTTTTGTTTTGTTCAGATTATTTTCAATTGCAGTAGAAAACTTGAGTGTCTGTATCAGGAAGACAATTTTGGTTGTTTTCCATTATTCTGTGAAAAGAAAATATTCTTTTACATTATTTTTCGTATCTCCATTTTCATCTCCATCTCTATGTGCACACCGCTCCTGTGCTTGGATTTGGCTGTGACTGTAACGGATGGGAACCTCACTGAGAGTTGATTCCCTCTCCTGACTGAGAGACAACACAGTGTGGGTTTTTCACAGTGTATTTGGCAGAGCCCATGTGTGTATGTTCATAGTGACTGTTTGTCGGAAAGAGGCAGGAAACCATGAGGATGCAGCTGTTCTATGAGCTTCCTACTTGGGCACGCTGGGCCACCTGGCCAATGCTGTCAGTGCAGTGCTGCCAGTGCTGAGATGATGAAGAACTTCATGGGCCCATGAGTAAACAGTGACAGAGCTGGCATAAAGCCCCTTGTGTTTCTAAGGGTATAGAAGCCGGAGCCTTTTGTAATCAAATCCAGGGCCTTCCCTGTGGGTGGATGGACCTCATAGGAACTTTCCCATTTACCTGAGACCGCCAGTATCAGCTGCAAGGGGCCTTCCCTGCTGAAGTGTGTGCTGGGAGGATGGTTCGGTGGTGACTAGTGATGTCTTTCTTCTTAATCTCCGTTCTGCCTATGCAGTAGTGATTTGATGCATTGGTAATTGTCCTCTGTGCTTATTTACTGTATAGAAATATCTACCCAGTTCACTTTACTGTGCTTGTTTGCTTTAGTGTGCATGTTTAATCCACTGTGCATGTTGTACAGCGAGTGTGTGATCGTTTTGTTGAGTACCCTGCCTGTCAGCAGAACACTTATGTACCCAGCAACGTCCCTGCCTCTCTTACAGACGCCAGGTCCTGCTGCTTTTCCCAAGGTGGAACTGGACTTCTACGGAAAAGGGGCTCCCATGTACACGATGGAACCAAAAGCAGCCTTGGAGGAGACAAAACAGCAAAGCCAGGGCCAGCAGACTACCGCCCAGGCAAGGTAAGGCAGCCTGCCTGTTAGCGTAAGAACTGACACATAACCACCGGAATGGTTATATGAGGTGCTTTATTGAGGCGCCGGGAACCAGGGGTACGCACCCAAATCTGGTTCCTACTCCTGTCACATCGCGTTCGCAATTTATACACTAAAAATTTTGTAACTAATACATATTCAACACAGATTACATCATTTACTAATACATATGCATCAAAGATTGCTACATCAATCTATTACGACATCAGCCTCTTGTGCGCTTGCGCAGCCCCCTCTGGTGGTCGCCCTGATGAAGTAAGGAGTCTTCCTCAGATGAAGTAAGAAGTCTTCCTCAGGTTGTCCTCTTCACCTTTTCTTTACTTGGCTAGGTCCTAATCGTCTTGTGGACGTTAGCATTCTCTTATCTTCACCAGGATGTTTCTGGTATGCCCTTTTTGGCTATCTTAAACTTAAGTTCTGCTTGGGTAGAGTTTTACAATACATACACCCATACTCCCCTCACCATATACAGTTATGTTAGCTCTTGCTACCAAGACTACCATTGTATCATGTAGTTACAGAGTAACTATGATACAAAACGGCAAAGTTACGTCTTCTAATATACAAAGCCTCACTATTGATTTATAAATTTCTCAAATATAATCTTAACTATTTTATATGATTATTTTGTGGTAAAAACTTCACCCTCTCTAACATGCCCATCTCTCCTCTTCTGCTTTGCAACTACCAGCCTTTGAGCATCCCCACTTTCTTCTGGGGCTTCTGAGAGCACATGACCACCTTAGTGGAGTGACCAGCGACAGGACAGCAGGCCTGCTCCCCTGCCTTGGCCCAAAGCAGAGCAGAGGGAGGCCAAGCAACACATCTTTGCCTCTCCACTAGCTCAGCTATTAATTAATCTCAGCTATAAACATATGCAGACATGGACTTCACTTTATTGAAGTTTGCAAATAGACCTGCAACAAAATAAAGTTATTGAGATTGAATGAAGTTTCTATCGAGTGATTACAAAACATAAAATGAAGCAGTGTGAGGAGGGGCATCTGTAGCAAAGATGGATTTTATTGGTAAAGTGAAAATCGAATGTTATGGGCCAGTGCTGCCCAATGGCAGCTTCTCACAGCTGTAGTTAAACGACAGCTGACACAAAAGTCTGTGAGCAGCTGTAACCTATTACAAGTTAGTGGAAGTGAAGCCAGAGTTAGTGTATGTAAGGAAGGGAAGGAGAGCAGAGACAACTCATAACTCAAGGATGTGGCCAAAGGTTAATGTTTCTGGTTCAGATCGTGGATGATGACGAAGGCTGTGGAAGCAGGCCTGGCTCAGCTGGAGGAGTTCACCATCTGATTGTTCAAATGCATGTTGTATTTGGGTCACTCATAATGCTGTCTCTTGTAAAGCCAGCTTGTTTCAGATGTCAAAGGGAGGAATAGCAGAAATGTATGAGGACTTGAAAGGTGAAAAGTGGAAGGGAACTCAAATTCTCTACCTGTGAAAAAGATGAAAAGGTAAATATTAAGATAACAAAAGATCCAAGAGATCTGAGGTGTTTTTCTTTCTCCACCTGTGTTTCTCTGGGCAAATCGTGTACTCCCCAATATGGAGATGTCATTGCACCAGTGAAAAAGTCTAAGCCTGAGACGGTCAATGGTTAGTTGAGAAGCTTTCAAAGAAGTGTGTTGGTTAACCAGTGCTTGGAACCACATGTGGAGTGTGGCAGACATGCAAATATGAATAGCATAAGCAACTGTGGTTGATCAGAGAGTTTACTATTTCTGTTGAGTCATTCTTCTGGGTACTGTGAACTCAGGTGTAGCAGGGATGCTTTGTTGATATGCATCAACCCTACCAGTAGTTAAGTTTCATGAAAAATGAAGGTCACTGGACACTTGATGGTCAAGGGAATATTAGCTTCAAACTTGTCCCGACTTTGAGAAAACTTAGAATCATACAATCATAGAATAGTTAGGGTTGGAAAGGATGTTAACATCATCTAGTTCCAACCCCCCTGCCATGGGCAGGGACACCTCACACTAAACCATTCCACCCAAGGGTTCATCCAGCCTGGCCTTGAACACTGCCAGGGATGGAGCATTCACAGCTTCCCTGGGCAACCCATTCAAGGCCCTCACCTGGAATTTCTTCCTTATATCCAGTCTAAATTTGCCCTGTTTAAGTTTGAACCTGTTACCTCTTGTCCTGTCGTTACAATTCCTACTGAAGAGTCCCTCCCCAGCATCCCTATAGGCCTCCTTCAGATACTGGAAGGCTGCTATGAGGTCTCCACGCAGCCTTCTCTTCTCCAGGCTGAACAGCCCCAACTTTCTCAGCCTGTCTTCATACAGGAGGTGCTCCAGTCCCCTGATCATCCTCGTGGCCTCCTCTGGACTTGTTCCAACAGTTCCATGTCCTTTTTATGTTGAGGACACCAGAACTGCACACAATACTCCAAGTGAGGTCTCACGAGAGCAGAGTAGAGGGGCAGGATCACCTCCTTCGACTTGCTGGTCACGCTCCTTTTGATGCAGCCCAGGGTACAGTTGGCTTTCTGGGCTGGGAGTGCACACTGAAGCCGGCTCATGTTCATTTTCTCATTGACCAACACCCCCAAGTCCTTCTCCACAGGGCTGCTCTGAATCTCTTCTCTGCCCAACCTGTAGCTGTGCCTTTACGTCATAAGTAATGATCAAATTCTTGGCTGGTTCATATTCGCATGACTGTATTGAACTCCCCAGCTGCAGGTCTATCCATAAATCACCCCTTGAGCTTTCCTTGATAATGAAATCAACGCTTTAAATGTGGACTTTTTAACCATGCCATATTGATGTTGTCAGATCTAACTGATATTTGTACCCAAAGTGGGTAGTTAGATAAAAACTGAGAGGACTTTTTCTCTATTACTGGCAGTTTTTCCAGAAAAGGTTTGCTGGGTTTCTAGTGTAAGGAAAGCAATAGAAAACAATGTTGGCATATATTGCCCCTACTTTGCAGCCCATTGAACCCCAAGGCAACTCTTACATCTCAACAGCAATAGAAATTACTACTAGAAAAACAGCACTAAGAGCCAAGTACTGGTGTAGGAAACCCTCTTGATTCCAGAAACTGGTGATGTTTTTTCAAAATTTTTACAGTTTTCAGCAAATAATATATCAGATACCACAAATTTAGGAATGATAGTAAGGTAAATGTGAATTACTGGATCAGAGAACCTGCAGTGTCTTGCAGGGCATGGAGAACTTTAATTTTGCATCCAAAAGGGATAGGAATTTTTATACTTATTTTTCTTGAACTTTGATACAAATTGTTATTGTTACAGAGCTTTTTTCCAGATCATACGATACCTTTTCCAAGTGAGACCCATGAAGCTGCAAGGCACTCTGGGATATTACAGGTGTGTAATCTTTGAATGAAGATGAGCCAGCATAGCTTAGAATTTCCCATTGCCTGTTTTTTTTTTGTGAGCATAATTCTTTGCCACTGTTGGATCTGTTCCTAGTTTTTGAATAACTTAAAATACGGTTAATATTTTTTTCCTTATGAGATATGAAGTGGTGTGTCCCTGCCAGACAGTTACTGTATGACCGCAGTTGGGAACTTACGCATTCTTTCAGAATCACGGAGTGTCAAAACAGAAGATGAAGTAGAAATGGATAATGCCTTTCTTGGGTATTTCAGGTGAAAGACCCTGTTTCCTTAAAAAGGTGGAGTGCTGCAGTACTTGGCATATAGTTAACAGCAGGCATTGGTAGGATAATGAGGAAATGGTAATGTGATACAACCGGCTATAAAAAAAGGCTTAAAAGGTTAAACTTAATGAGTAGAAAATTCAGACTGACTAGTATGATTTGTTAGCTGGAAGGCTACTGTAGCCTTTGGGGAAAAAAAAAAGGTAGGTCACTCAGTGTTAGTCATCTTTTAAGTGGACACAAGATTTTAGTTTACAGTGGGAATAATTTCACAGAATGACCATATCATGGTCTTACTTCCCAAAGGGGTGAAAAATGAGTAATAAAGGTGGAAACATACTCATCACTCTTGCTTGCTTGTCACTAGAAAAATTAATTAATAGAAGAACTTTCACTGGTCTTAAGACAACAAGCCTATGTGTGAGTTTTGGAGATAAAAGACTGATTGGAAAGGCCACATAAGAACACAAGATTTTAAAGGTAAAACTAAAAGCAATATTAAAGCTAGGTTGTTGAGGGTTTTTTTAATTATATAATAAATTCTACTTTAGCATCTGCCAGTAAATGAAAAACATTAAACAAGTAATTCTCAAAACATTCTTCTGTATTAAAAAGTTATATCCGTATAAAAATGGATGTTTAGTCAGGAGGTTAAGCTAACCCCAAATGGATTAAAAATGTTTCAAATTAAATATAATTGACACATACAGAACTAGATTCTGTAAATAATTTTTACAAACTTAAATAAAAAGAATTGATTTCTACCGATGCTGCATATCTAATGAAAATTGGTTCACTTTTGCTACCCAAATAGCAAATAGATTTTGCAGTGTAACATAAACATTTGATTTGGATGCTCTTGCCCATATACGATACACAGCGAATGTGCAGAGCTTGTGGAAGATTAAGAATCATTCTAAATAGGCAATGGTTACACCCCATTTTGATAGATGAAAAAATCTGTTGTGAACGCTCCTCTGTTGCTGTTTTATGGTGCATTGTCTGTTTAATTGTATTTTGTTCAATAAGACTTAGGAGGCATGAGGCAGAGAATACCTTTGTGAATTGTGCAGTCCTCACGCACGTTTCAGCAGAAGCTGTTGGGTCAGTTGTTCACAGCCAGTCGCTATATCCTTGGAGACTTTTGTTAAGACAAGTTAACAGTCGTGGTTATTATTTGTGATGTGCTTGGTCAAGTATCAAGAGAGACATTAGTTTTAACAACTCTCTGCTTACAAGTGATGAAAAAATCACTTCTGATACTTTCATAGTTTTTTGTGGATTGAGCGGTGAGCGAGTAAAATATTTTTCAAGTATGTTTTTCTTGACTTTCATTGAAAGTGAGTATTTTGGCTGGTGACTTTAAGTCAGAACATCTGAGTAGCCTCAAAATAAAACACCCCCCCCCAGTTTACCTGTCTGCTATCCATTTAGCATGTGCTAAGTGAAATTACTAGGTCTGACCTACACCAAATGTCTGTGTGTGCCGAAGAGCGGTTTGACCTATAGCCTAAAAACAAAGTGTGACACTATTAGAATTAGAAGCCATATTTATTAGGATATGGTTTCTCTGAGACAACACTGTATATACATGTCTAGAGGTAGGTAGTGTAGATCATCTGGAAGACTTGCTGTAGGCTACTGTTGCAAATTGGATGCTTAAAAACATTTCAGAAAGGAAGGCAGCATGAAGCTCTTAATCTGAGGCCTCTCTTACTCATGACAGCATTTCCAATGAATGGACTGCACAGCATAGAGTGTTGTCAGAACTGAGTGGTTAGTAGGTGATATCCTACCCTCACTGACGTCAATAAGGTGTTGGTTTTTTTCTAAATTCCTTTAAAGGGTTAAAATTTTATCCTAGATTTCTTTCTTTTTTTTTCTCCCCCCCCCCCCCTTTTTTTTTTTTGTTTTGCTTTGGGTTGTGTTTTGTCTGTGAATAACATTTATCCATTTTTTAATTTTGAAGTTTTTTTATATTTAATTGTATTTGTAACAGATTTTTTTTCACTATGCAGTATGTCAGTATTTTAAATTTAACAGTGACACCTTCAAAAATAGAAGATTGAAATTACTTGGGTAATCACAGTTCTTTCTAGTTTTGTTTTTAAGAATAGACCTATTCCCCTCCCACCCCCTACTGCTTAATAGATGCAATTGATATTCAGGTTTGGTTGGTAGACTTAAAGTTCAGAGTCCTGTTGGCCAATTCCACTGCTTCTTTCTAATAGCTTTTTATATGTAATGTGAATACGTTAGAAAAACCTATTGTAGACAGCACACATCCAGCCTATCTTCCAGAGGAATAAAAAGAATCTTGCACCTGATGTAGAATATGTTAAAGAAGAGAGCATATGCCTTTCCTAAATAATCGTAACAAAATAAATCTTATATATGCAAAAATTAAGTTAAAGACACAGCAGGATTACCAAGACAGGCACTCATCCTTTTGTGAAAGGTAGAATTCCTGGTAGTGACTTTTCCTTTTGGCCTTCCCCATTGCCATCTCTTGCCCCACTCCCCCATGTTCTGAGTTGTTCTCATTCTCTGCCTTCACAGATTTGAGAGTTAAGCTTTGTTTCTCTAACCATTCTGCCACAGAAAGTCTCTCTGTCCCTGAGCAGTTTCCCATCTGATTCTGTTCCAGATTTCAGGCTGAAATAGCTGTGCACAGAACTTCAGTCTCTTGTCAATCTCCTCGGCATGTTCCAGTCTGCCTTTCCTCATTTTCCATTCTAGGTTTTTCTGGCCTTTCTGCCAGTCCAAAACTCTCTGACTGACTGAAGTCAATAGGTGACAATACTGAGAGTCAGTAACAGCTCTTCACGGGCACTGCTTGGGGCCCTAGAATTCGTCAGCAGGTTCAGGGGAAAATCCTGCTCATTCCCAGCAGCATTGGGCTGGATCATTGCCAACTGTCGTCACATCTTTGAAGAAATCAGTCATCAAATTCAAACTTGATTCACAGAGCCTTGGGAAAATGTTGGCTTCTTTGACTGTCAAAAATAGTGTGTAATGCTTGAGAAGCGTCCACCTTAGCAAATATTTTCCATGCTACTGCAACCTGGCTTTCATTCAAAATGTTGCAGATGCAGACAGATAAGGTTTCTAGTTATGAGTATGGCTCTCAAACTTCATTGCATTTAATGACATCTCGAATTTCTGATTTTTGTTATTATTATATTAATCTGAGACAGTGCAATGCTTTTCCTCTTCTGTTTTTTCACCTGTTGATTGATTTGGTTTTTTTACCAACAAAAGGCATTCATTTTGCTTTGTTTTTTGTTCACACTGGTTTTAAATTGGTTGGTTTTACAGTTAAGCAAATCATAATTGAGTCCTTGGTGCTGTCATATGTTACTGTGTGAAAGACATGGTGACATTTGATACCACCCTACAAATCATATTATAAATTTCACTGCACGGGAGGGAGGGCGCAAGCTTATTTCTGCGTATCATGTGACGGGTAATCCCTGCCTGCAGCATACCATCATTTAACTCCGCAATTCATCTTCCTATTTTAAGGACTTACTTTTCTTATATTAGTCATATATTGATTATCTGTTTGAACAGGGATCCATTCCCCCAGTAATAAATTTGCATGTACCTCCATTAAAAAAAAACTAACAACCAACAAACAACCAAAACAACAACAGAAAACCCTACCAAAACCAAGCCAGAACAAAAATCCAGAAGAAGTGATCTTTTCTACTATCTTTAGTTCTAGGTGTTTATTGCATTCAGTTCTGACTCTGAAATATTTTTACTGCGCATTCCTTCTGACGTTTACTAGTTTAACTTCAGCTTGCTCAGGTTGTACTTTCTCACACAGTCCTCAGCTGTCTTAGAAAGAAAAAGATGGATCTGGGATTGCGTTTTTCCTAGCATTATTGCTACTTTATTTTAATTGATAGCATGGGCACAACGATGACTGTTGAAGCTGAGCTTTGTATTTTGTATTCCACTTTGGTCTGCTGAGTAAGAGAAGTGTTCTTCATGACAGCACTTCTGGTTTGAAGCTCTTATGGCAGAAATCCTGGGAAAGACACTTGTGCAGGCTGCGAGCCAAGCACTCCTTTTGTGTTAAGCAGAGATACTAAAACCTAAAAAGATGCTGTTCTTTTTTTACATAGGTTGACTCATTTAGATTTTCCTAAAGCTTCCATTTGACATTGTTTATGGAGTTAAAATACTTCTTCAACTCAGCCTTTATATTTGCTACCAGTGAACCTGTTCATTGGTGGCAAATGGGGAGATGAACAGGCTGGAACACCTACCAGAACCTACCCTTCTGCTTCAGTGTGACTGAAATAGCTTAAACTGCATTTGCACACAGCTGTGTGCCAGCAGCACTGTAGACAGATGTACCTAGTCTTACTGTAATGTGACTATTCAGGTGAACAGCGGTGAAGCTATGCATAATGCATTCTTTGTTGTGGGCTAGGACACTCCCCTGTCAAGTGAAGCCTGCCCATGTTACTGCATTCACACCAGCTGAATTTAGACTGCAAGACAGGAGAACAATAGAAGTGAAAGCAACCTTGTGTTTCTTGGTTGAACTGCATTATTTAGTGTCTGAAGAACTTGGTGTGCTTCCAAAATCACATTCATTTCTTTATTTTGCTGCAGTCCTGTACTGGCCATTCTGTCTCTTGCCTGGTCAACTTTTGCTTTGTGTCCTCAAATCAGATTTTCTGGAAGTGGCAGTGGACAGGAGGAAAATGCAGTAGTGGAAACTGCAGATATCAACCCGAAAACCCTTTGTTGCCTATCTCTGTATAAGTCTAGATAGAATTGATAATACTACAGACCAGCCTGGGGCAATTTTCCTTTAAGAGCTTAGTAATGACATTGGTTCCTTTGCGTATATGGAGATTGAAGGATTCTAGGTTAGTATGCTTAGATGTGAGTCATTGTTCTGAGCAGTTTTATTGGAAGAAGAGGAATAAAAATGAATAATGCATTTCATGGAATTAGCATAAAGTTAATGTGGTTGCCAGCTTTTAATGGGTACTTCTGCAGTTTTGTTCTGCAGACTGAATAGAACCGTGTACTTGCTCTTTGCTAAGACAACAGTGTTGCGCTCTGACAATGGTTGAAATGGCTAAAGCAAAACCATTGAATATCTTGAGCAGCTGTCTCGATGATTGGCCCAGCTTCTGGTTTTGGCTCCTAAAGCTCCTGCTCAGGCACCCCTTCAGGTGGCTCCTTTGTCTCCTCCTTTTGAAAATGGTAACATCTACCTGACCTGCATGGGTTTGTGATTCAGTTTTTGTGATTTCTTTGCTGAATTAATTTTAGCTCAGATCGGTTCCTTTATCTGGTTTGTAACAGAGGAGGAAGGAGAGGTAGTTTTGTGTTGTTTCTTCTTCATCTGTTGGTAGCATTCATTTGCGGTTTTATATACGTAGGATCTGAGGCATGGGATCAGAACTTCTTAACACCGGTTTTGTTGCTGAAGTCAACATATTGCATAACTAATGCTCTCATTTCAAACCATATGTTCTATATAAATATGTAACTTGCTTAGCATACCTTGGAGTTGTGTAACATTCTACACATCTTAAGTCTGAAGTACTCTTAATGGGATTAGATACAATCATAATTGAATTACTGTGGTGTGATACTGGATTTAGGGGTTTATTCCCCTTAGTTCTGTCTATGTGAAATAGAAAGCTGGTTTCAGGTGGAAGGAGAAATGCATATCTGATGTTTTCTTTCAGATGTTCCTAAGCTCCAGCACATCTCCTGAGATTCACAGTTATTTGCATGCAAAGGAGCAGGGGGAAAAATCCCGGAAAGAACTGTACTTTCTTTTGAGAAGATCTGGCCTTTTTTTTTCCACTAAAGGTACATCTGAGGTAAAGGAAAATAAAAAAGGGAGAACATAATAACATAACGAAGTTAGAGCAAAGGTGTATGTATTTAAAATCTGTTCTAATAAGAAAAATTTGAATTTCAACTTCCAACGATAAAAAGGAAAAAAATATTTATTATAGATAAAATGTAGAGCGATATAAAATTGGAAAAGTATTGTCTTAGAGTAATTTCCTTTTGCCTAACTTTACTTCATTCTGATCAATATTTTTCCAGTCAGTTAACAGAGTACTCTTCTAAAATGAATTTTCAACTGGTAGTTAAAATGCTGAAGTGTAAGTAGGCGCTTTGAAAAGGGGTTGTCTTACTTCATTATGTAAAATAAAAAACCCTGTGTATAAAGGGATTTTACAGGAAGATTTTGCGAGTTCTCACGTTCTGTCACTGTACAGTTTTCCATTTTACTACTTCAACTTTTTGGTGGCAGTTCTTGAAACCTGATAATGTTTAACAGGATACCCTGGAGTTGAGACACCTTTTACGTAAAGCACTTAAAGATTTTTCTTGTTCTGAATTTTCTGTGCTAACTGCCAGAGTAATCATTGAGCTGCTTTTGTATCCTTCAGCAAACCTCTTTTGTTTTCTTCCTTAACTTGGTTCATCTTAGAGGATGGAGAGAATGGTTAGAAAGAGTAGTGGGCAGTTTTCAGGTTATGAAAGTACCTTTTATTTTGATGTTTGAAATGCATACAGCTCTCAAAACGTGACTCCTACTGTAATATTATTGTGGCTTGAATTTAGCGGATGCTTTCCCAGAAGTGTCATCACTTGTACTTCGGTTCTTCTCCCTCTCTGGCAGAATGAACTCTTTGACTAGTTTGATGTGGTTTTTCTCTGCGTTATGAAATTGATTCTGAGTTGTCTCTTTCTAGATTTCACAATGTCAGAGTTAAAAGTACAGTATGTTAAGACTATTTTGGACCAGGCTAACTACTACATCTCCTGAGTTTCTTCTCTGGAGGGGCTGGCTAAAAATAGTCTAACTATAGTACATTGCTCTTCTTTTTAGGAGCCAAGGCATCTGCAGTTTTTCTGTGAATTCAGCCTTAGTGATATGTACATGTCTTTGACAGGCAAAAAGATTTCTGGAGCACCAACAAACCATGGATTCTGCTTTAAGGTACAAGCTTATTATTAGGATACATATTAAAGTAAACCACAATTTTTAGGTAAGCTGAAGATTCTTTAAGGTTTCTGAAAACAATATTCAGCTGTCTCTTATACAATAGGAGAATTAGTGGCTTTTATTTCAACAGGTATTGTGTCCAAGATATGCATTAATGCTAAAAAAATGTGCCGTGCCTGACTAGCCTAACAAATCAGGAGGAAACCGAGACCTGAAACAGCTCTGTGCAGATGTGGAACAAACTAGGACCTGTTGGATGACAGCAATTTGGTTGCTTAAGGTATTTTTTCTGTGTGGAGTTAGCTTCTTGCTTAAGTTTACTCTGTGAAATTTTGCTGTTGTGTGGTAGAGGAGTATCTAGGTTCCCATGCAATCGCAATCTCAACTTTTGTCATGGTTTAAAACCCAGTCAGCCACGCAGTCTCGCTCGCTCACCTCCCCTGCCTCCTTCTTCTCTCCCCCCTGCTCCTGGAAGGATGGGGAGGAGAATCAAAAGAATGTACCTCCCATGGGTTGAGATAAGAACAGTCCAGTAACTAAGGTGTAACACAAATCACTGCTGCTACACCAATAATAATAATGATAAAGGAAATAACAAGGGAAGAGAACACGATACCACCCGCCGACTGAGCAGTGAGTGCCCTTCCGGGTAACTCTGAGTTACATCCCGGGCATGACGTGCTGCGGTATGGAATACCTCTTTGGCTAGCTTGGGTCAGGTGTCCTGTCTCTGCTTACTCCTGGCTTCCTCTCTTCCCTGGCAGAGCGTGAGACTCACAAAGTCCTTGGTCAGGGTAAACGTTTGAGCAGCAACTAAAACCATCGGTGTTATCAGCGCTGTTCCCAGGCTTAAAGTCAAAAACTCAGCGCTGCACCAGCTACCAAGAGGGAGAAAAAAATGACTGCTACTCCTGAACCCAAGATAGATGCCCTGCTTGTGGGATGCTCTGAACACCTGTGGGATGCTCTGAACACCTGTGGGATGCTCTGCTTGTGGGATGCTGTGCATCCCTATGGGATGCTCTGCTTGTGGGATGATCTGAATGCCTATGGGATGCTGTGAATCCCTATGGGATGCTCTGCTTGTGAGATGCTCTGAATGCCTATGGGATGCTGTGAATCCCTATGGGATGCTCTGCTTGTGAGATGCTCTGAATCCCTATGGGATGCTGTGAATCCCTATGGGATGCTCTGCTTATGGCATGCTCTGGAGCTCCCTTGTGTCACCAGCTCCTTCTGAAGATCCCTGCACTGGGGAACATCCACACTGCAGCACAGAGGTGTGGGATCATGGAGTCATGGAATGATGGAATGGGTTGGGTTGAACGCACCTTAAAGCTCATCCAGCTCCAACCCCTGCCATGGGTAGGGGCACCTTCCATGGAGCAGGATGCTCCAAGCCCCATCCAACCGTGCCCGCTTCCAGGAATACCACACAAGCCCCATTCCTTCTGCACCAATCCCTTTCCAATCCCTTATTTTCCCCATCCACCCCCTCCCGGGCAAATTCCCTGGATTTGGCACCATATCAACTCCCCCCCCCCCCCCCAAGCTAGCTTTTAACAACAACCTGGGCCCCATTCCACCTCTTTTTGGCCCAAAGCAGAAGCTGGGAAGGTGCCTCTGGGGCAGCAGCTGTGTCCTTGGATCCACGCCTGCACAGAGGCTCCTGCTGCCAGATCCCACTTCCAGGCTCTGGGATATAAGGACAACCCCTTCACCACTCCTTGCCCACCAAATCCCAGGATTTTGGGTGCTTTTGAGGGGCAAACTGGTGGTTTTGTGATCAATGTGGGATAAATCCTCACCAGGGACCTTGCTCCATGGGGATGCTGCTTCTGCCCCCTGCATCCCTCATCCTTGTGTTTCCTTGGGCACCTTCCTGGTCCTTTTGGGGGGCTCCCATGTGCTTGTTTGAGCCTTTGGGTGCCCCCATCTGCTTCCATTGCCGTTTGGCGTGCCCCCCATCCATCTTTGGGTGCCCCCCATTTGCTTCCAGCTTTTGCATCCCACAGAGCTCCAGAGCATCCCATAGGGATTCAAATCATCCCAAGCCCATCAGACCACCTCCATCTCCCCATGGAACCCCCCATGGAATCCCTCATGGCCGCCCCCCATGGAATCCCCCATCCCCCCCCCCCCTGAAACCTACCTCTCTATGACATCAGCCCCAGCACCAAGGGACCTGTATCCAGCACCCGTATCCCTGGGGCAGTTGCGCTTTGGGTGCAGTGGTGGTTGCAGCTCCTTGGTGGCACTCCTTGGTAGCAGCTCCTTGGTGGCAGCTCCTTGGTTGCAGCTCCTTGGTTGCAGCTCCTTGGTGGCGGCTCCTTGGTTGCAGCTCCTTGGTTGCAGCTCCTTGGTGGCATCATCTTGGTGTCACCCTTGGTGGTGGTGGCAGCACCTTGGTGGCACCTTGGGGTCACCCTCAGCGGTGATGGCAGTGATGGCTTTGCTCCATGTCTTCATCCTGCTGGCATTGGCCTGGCTGGTGCATGGCTCCTGGGACAGCTGTGGGTGAGTGGCACCAGGCTCCGGGGCTCCTGGTATTCCATAGGGAGATGCTGATGCTCCCAACCATGGTCACACCAGTGGGGTGGTGGGACTGGGAGAGCCCCGCTTCCTCGCCATCACCCCGTGTGGTGGCACAGCGCAGCTATGGGGCACCCCATAGGGTCCGTTGTCCCTGCAGCACCCTATGGGGTGGAATGATGCTCATCTGTGAGACACCCCATAGGGTCCCTTGTCCCTGCATCACCCAGTGGGGTGGGACGATGCTTGCCCTTCATCCCTAACCATCCAGTGTTGGGCTTCTGCTTCCAGAGGGACCTGCGGTATCCGTCCCATGGCTGATTACTATGAGGTCCTTGTTTAAATCTTTTCCTGCAATTAGGATATCATCCATATAGTGATAGATAACCAGGAGCCTCAACTCAGAGTGACAAGAGCCACCAAGGGAGCCTCAAGTCCTCGACAGGACCCGCCCAGGAGCCGGCAGCTCAGCTGACACCAGCAGCTGACTCACAGGGGGCAGAGCCAGGAGGAACCACAGCAGATTTAAACCAGGCATCACCAACCATTGCCGGTCAATTGGTGAGGTGAGTAGCTCGAGAGAGGACGCCTTCAACAGCTGAGCGGGGGGGAGATCAGCATCCAGGAGCCTCAACTCAGAGCGACAAGAGCCACCGAGGGAGCCTCAAGTCCTTGACAGGACCCCCCAGGAGCTGGCAGCTCAGCTGATGCGAGCATCTGACTCAAAGGGGGCGGAGCCAGGAGGAACGGCACCAGCCCTGACTGGTTAAAATCCTGCCCCAGGGAGCGCGAGCGACCAGGAGCGCAGAGAACAGAGAGGGCAAACAGTACGGGTCGAGGTAGTTCACGCGGGCAGGCGAACGGGATGGTGAGCACTCGTCGTATGACCAGGGCCTGGTCCAGGAGCTCTGCTCTGCCTGCCCCAGCGGTGGCCAGCACAGGCACCCAGACAGAGCCAATGAGAGGGGAGGCTGCAGTGCAGAGCTCGGGGTGTAGAGAGTGCCTGCACTGGTCTTGTGAGGGGAAGGTGCACAGTGGGCAGGGGCGCACTTGGTGCTCCCTGGTGGAGGTCCTCCTGCAGGAGGTGGCTGAGCTGATGGATGCTGTTAATAGACTGCAAGATGTCAGGGCAGCTGAGAGTAAGCAGGAATGCTTGCTCCTGGCCCAAACTGTGCAGGGGCCTCAAGCTTCCCCTCTAGCTCATGAAGGAAAGAAGCAGGCCGTTAACCCGGGAAGCTGGGAATTAGTGACAAAAAAACAACAACAACAAAAAAAAAAAACAACAAAAAAAAGGAGGAAAAAGACAACCAAAAGCAAGGGGCTTCCTCCTAAGTCTGTTGTCCCCATGCAGAATTGCTTTGCTGTCCTGCAGGGGGCTAATGAGGAAACCCACTCAAGCCAGAAACAGCCGGCTGATAACCTGGTAAAGAAGATCTCTCCTGGTGCTGCCAGGAAAAAGCAGTGGGTCGTAGTAGTAGGGGACTCTACGTTGAAAGGGACAGAAGCACTCGTCTGTTGGCCTGACCTGGTCTCAAGGGAGGTGTGCTGCCTACCAGGGGCACAGATCAGGGATGTGGCAGAGAGGCTGCCTGCTCTAGTAAGTCCCATGGACTATTACCCACTTCTGGTGATACATGTGGGTGCTAGGGATATAGACAGTAGTAGCCTGGGGAACATAAAGAAGGACTACAGAGCCCTGGGGGAGGTGGTTAGGGGCTCTGGAGCCCAGGTAGTCTTTTTGTCAATTCTCCAGGATACAGGGGAGGACCTAAAAAAAGCTAGGATGATTAGCCAGGTTAATAAATGGTTAAAAGGGTGGTGTCATAGTCAGGGGTTTGGGTGCCTTGAACACAGGACCCAAGCTTGTAGGCCAGGTCTAGTGGGGGCTGGTGGAGCTGGTCTGATGATAAAGAAGGGAAAGAATAGTTTTGGTAGGAGGCTTGCCAGACTGGTCAAGGAGGCTTTAAACTAGATGTGTTGGGGGAGGGGGGCATCATTCCATTCCAACACACCCAGTCAGTTGCCAGAACGTATAATAAATGCTTGGAGCAATGTAGAGATATCCCAGACACTCCAGCCAATGAGCCGGCTTCATGTGGAGCTCGACTCAAATGCCTCTATACAAATGCCCGTAGCATGGGGAACAAAGTAGAGGAATTAGAGATCTGTGCACGTCTACAGGGTATGATATAATAGGCATTGCAGAAACTTGGTGGGATGGCTCCTATGACTGGAGTGTTGGAATGAAAGGTTACAGGCTTTTTAGAAAACAGGCCTGGCAGGCGGGGAGGGGGGACTGCCCTTTATGTTAAGGATAGGCTGGAGAGTATGGAACTCTGTCTGGGGACAGGTGAGCAGTCCACAGAGAGTTTGGGGGTCAGGGTTAAAGGGAATATAGCTATGGGAGACATTACTGTGGAGATCTGTTACAGACCACCTGATCAAGGAGAACCTGCAGATGAAGCACTCTATAGACAGATAGAAAAAGCCTCACGCTCACAGGCCCTTGTTCTCATGGGTGGCTTCAATCACCCTGACATCTGTTGGAAGGACGGTACGGCCCGGCACAAGCAATCCAGCAGGTTCCTCGATTGTGTAGAAGACAGCTTCCTTCTGCAAGTAATAGAGGAGCCAACAAGGAGAGGTGCCATGCTTGACCTCGTGCTCACCAACAGGGAAGGGCTCATTGGAAATGTGATGCTCCAGGGCAGCCTTGAATGCAGCGATCATGAGATGATCGAATTTGAGATCCTCAGGACAATGAGAAGAGCGTGCAACAAGCTCGCTGCCCTGGACTTCAAAAGAGCAGACTTTGGCCTCTTCAGGACCCTGCTTAGTAAGGTTCCATGGGATACAGCCCTAGAGGGCAGGGGGGCCCAAGACCGTTGGTTGATATTCAAGGATCACCTGCTACAAGCTCAGGAGAGTTGCATCCCAGCTAGAAGGAAGTGCAGCAGGAGGGCCAGGAGACCTGATTGGATGGATAAGGAGCTCCTGAGGAAAATTCAAATGAAAAAAGAGGCTTATAATAAGTGGAAGCAAGGACAGGCAGCCTGGGAAGAGTCTTGTTGTCTGAGAAGCTAGGGACCAGGTTAGGAAAGCTAAGGCTCAGTTAGAATTAAACTTGGCTAGGGGTATTAAGGATAACAGGAAGGTATTCTACAGGTACATAGCAAATAAAAAACAGACAAGGGAGAATGTAGGCCCCCTCAGAAAGCTCTCGGGAGAACTAGCTACACAGGATTTGGAGAAGGCTGAGGTTCTGAATGACTTCTTTGCCTCAGTCTTCACTGGCAAAGGCTCTGACCACACCACCCAAGTCTTGGAAGGCAGATGCAGGGACTGTGAGAATGAAGACTTTGTTGCCCACTGTAGGAGAGGATATGGTTCGAGACCATCTGAAAAATCTGAATGTGCACAAGTCCATGGGTCCTGATGAGATCCATCCGTGGGTCCTGAAGGAGCTGGTGAATGAAGTTGCTAAGCCACTGGCCATCATATTTGAGAAATCATGGCAGTCAGGTGAAGTTCCTGACGAATGGAGAAAGGGAAATATAACCCCATTTTCAAGAAGGGGAAAATGGATGACCCAGGGAATTACAGACCAGTCAGTCTCACCTCTGTGCCTGGCAAAATCTTGGGGCAGATTCTCCTGGAAGGCATGCTAAGGAACATGAAAATCAACAAGGTGCTTGGTGACAGCCAGCAGGGCTTCACTAGGGGGAAATCCTGCCTGACCAATTTGGTGGCCTTCTATGATGGGGCTACAGAACTGATGAGCAGTTGATGTCATCTACCTGCACTTGTGTCCAGGTTCGACACTGTCCTACACAACATCCTTTTCTCTAAATTGGAGAGACATCAATTTGACGGATGGACCACTCGGTGGATAAAGAACTGGCTGGATGGCCGCATGCAAAGAGTTGTGGTCAATGGCTCAAGGTCCAGCTGGAGACCAGTAGTGAGTGGTGTCCCTCAGGAATCGGTGTTGGGACCGGTCTTGTTTAACATCATTGTCGCTGACTTGGACAGTGGGATTGAGTGCGCCCTCAGCAAGTTTGCCGATGACACCAAGCTGTGTGGTTCAGTTGATACGCTGGAGGGAAGGAATGCCATCCAGAGGGACCTTGACACACTTGTGAGGTGGGCTGATGCCAACCTCATGAAGTTTAACCATGCCAAGTGCAAGGTCCTACACCTGGGTGGGAGCAATCCCAAGTACAGCTACAGGTTGGGCAGAGAAGAGATTCAGAGCAGCCCTGCAGAGAAAGACTTGGGGGTGTTGGTTCATCAGAAAATGAACATGAGCAGGCAGCGTGCGCTTGCACCCAGGAAAGCCAACCATATAATGGGCTGCACCAAAAGGAGCGTGACCAGCAGGTCGAAGGAGGTGATCCTGCCCCTTTGCTCTTGAGAGACCTCACCTGGAGTATTGTGTGCAGTTCTGGAGTCCTCAACCTAAAAAAGGACATAGAACTATTGGAACAAGTCCAGAGGAGGCCACGAGGATGATCAGGGGACTGGAGCACCTCCCGTATGAAGACAGGCTGAGAAAGTTGGGTCTGTTCAGCCTGCAGAAGAGAAAGCTGCATGGAGACCTCATAGCAGCCTTCCAGTGTCTAAAGGGGGCCTATAGGGATGCTTGGGAGGGACTTTTCATTAGGGACTGTAGTGATAGGACAAGGGGTAATGGGTTAAAACTTAAACAGGGGAAGTTTACATTGGATATAAGGAGGAAATTTTTTGCTGTTAGGGTGGTGAGGCCCTGGAATAGGTTGCCCAGGGAGGTTGTGAATGCTCCACCCCTGGCAGTGTTCAAGACCAGGTTGGATGAGGCCTTGGGTGGAATGGTTTAGTGTGAGGTGTCCCTGCCCATGGCAGGGGGGTTGGAACTAGATGATCTTAAGGTCCTTTCCAACCCTAACTATTTTATGATTCTGTGATTCTTTAACACATTTTTTCAGTTTTTGTCAGATCGGTTGCAATGCCCAGGCAACATACAGTTGACAAATAACAGGAGAATTTTTCATACCTTGAGGTAAAACAACTCATTCATACCTCTTAGCAGGCTCTCCTTTGTTAATTTCTGGGACAGAGAAAGCAAACTTTTCACAATCGCTTGGGTGTAGAGGAATTGTGAAAAAAACAGTCTTTTAAATCAATGATTATTAAATCCCAATCCTGAGGTATCATTGAAGGGCTAGGCAAGTCAGGTTGCAAAGCTGGCTTGCAAAGACATTCAATTGTCTTGTGGCCAAATTTGTCACATTTAATACATTTATCTTCAAAACCAGTAACACCACCCTGAGGGGGGGGCAGGTTGCTGAACTAATTTTCTTTACAGTACGCTGTGGTTTTTAAATGTCCCATCCATCCACAATTATAACATCTCATACCTTTAGTACCCCCACAATCACCCTGACCTTGTTATAGAAGGGGGTTAACAGCAGTGGTGAAGGCAGTAGCCATGTATCCAGCCTTTTCCTCTGCTGTGCCCACTTTAGAACATGCATCCACCATTTCTTGAAGACCAGCAGATTTTGGCAAAACCTGCAAAATACACTTACAAGCTGGGTTAGCATTTTCCATAGCCAGAGACATAAGCATTGATTCTTTAGCATTAGATGCCAGATCAATATTCTTTTCAATAGCCTCTGTCAATCTGTCGATAAATTGCATATATGGCTCAGTGGGTCCCTGCTTTACTGACGTATGTGAAGGATTAGGTTTTCCCGCTTCTGGCACAGCTTTCAGAGCAGCTAAAGCCAATTGCTGTGCTTGCTGTAAAACTTCAGTTTTCACATGAGCTTGTACTCCATCAGGGTGAAATTGTCCCTTTCCCAATCACATTTCAGATGAAACACTGTGCAAAGGGTGATGAGGATTACACTGAATTCTCATCTGCAGCTCTTGCAGAAAGCTCTTCAAACCCACTTTTAAAATGTAGGAGCTGTGAAGGAGTTAATAAAATTACAGCCACTCTGAGACAATCATTTGGAGTTAGAACATTACTAGAAAAGAAAGCAGATAGAATTTCTGTGTATATGGGGAAGACAACCCATACTGAGTAATTGCTCCCTTAATTTCTTTCATAGCTTTCCAGTCTATAGGAGTCCAGACAGGCTGTCCCTGAGTATTTATAATAACAGGAAATTCAGTGGGAACATCTATTGGTAAAATAGTACCGTCTATGATTGCATCCTGAATGCAGCCTCGCCATCACATGGCACTCGGATTAACTTTATTAGATGTAGGAGTCGGTGGTAACGGCACATCACAAGGACTGATCTTGCCTGGTTTTTCCAGTTTTCCTGGGGATTGCTCCCTCTCCTCTCCCAATTTGCCCAGGCAGTCCCGCAAGTCCTGCAATTGTTTATCTAAGGATTTTGTCCATTGTCCCCAGTTCCGCTCATTTTGCGGCTCCGGTGGGAGTGATGCAAGCAGTGGTGTAGGTGGCGGAGGTGGGTATTTATTCGGAGTTACACTCTCCTCCTTAGGAGACTCCCACCCCGGCAAAAAATCTTGGAGATTAAGTTTAGGGGCAGTAGCAGCACGAAAAGGGTTAACATCAGTTTGTTTCGGTTGCTCAGTAGCCGCTACTGGCTCCCGAGTATCAGCTGGAGCTACCGCCGATAAAGGCGTTATCCACACAGGACAGGAGAAAGGTGCAGGGTCCTCAACTGCACCATACTGCTCGCCAGTTTTTGGCCAGAATGTTTTATGCCCAAAACCGATGACACTACCATGGCTGTAGCACCGGGTGCTGAATTTAATGTAGGTGCCGAGCCCTGCTGTTGTGAAGGCGAGTCAGAGAGAGCTGTAAAAGCGGATTTTGCCGCCTGTTTCTCAGCCTTCATTGCGGCTAGTGTCTCTTTCAGTAGTAGCCAGGGGTCAGCAAGAGTCTTCATCTCCTAAGAACCACAAGTAACTTGATCCCACAGGCATGCCCCATTTTTTTCCCCAAGTCCGAAGATCAAAAGCTTCATTAACCCTCTTGATCAGCTCTTTTCCTTTACTCTAGAGCAATAGTCTTTTTAACAGATTATCACCATATTCTATCCCTCTCACTGAGAGGACATGCTGGAAGAGCTTAAGGATGACCATTTCTTGTTTACTTAATTGATTCCCCATCCTAACCCTCTTCCAGACCCGTTGGCTGTTACCTTTTTTGCACTGCGCAGTGTCTTCCAGGCTCACAAGGCTCCGTTCTGAGGCGTCTAGCTCCTGATTCTGGTCCTGCCGGATCAAACCCAGCCGATGTCCCTGCGGCTCCTCATTTTCCACTTTCTTCGGTGCCATGCACTTTAATTCCTTCAGTTTCAACATGAAAAATAGGGGGGGTCCCTGTTTGGGCACCATTTGCTGCAGAAAATATATGGACTTAGTGAGAGATAAATATGATCAGACAAAAGCCTTTTATTACAAAACCTTAACTCCTTATATACTATTTCTTCATGCACTTACAGTGATCCGGCATATTATGATTGGATATATGTCTTGAAGACCCTTAGTGGCTAACATATAATTGGTTAAGCACAGGTATGAGAACTTGACCTCGAAAGCTTGCCAACAGTCCACAGTTCTCATTAACTCGGTGAAATCCAGCTGCTTCTTATTTTGTTTGTTTAGGCTTCCATAGGCCTCTCACGGCCTTGCTGTATCTTTCAGGATTACTCAGAATTTATGTACCAATTATCCACTCTCCTGTGAGAACACTGCCTCCACAATTCCCAGCCCCAGCTTACCCTCCTGGCTCTTTGGCTGTGGGAGCAGAGGCCAAAAGTTCGTCCTCTACTAACTGTGCTGCTGGGCAGCGGAGAGCTAGCTCAGGAGAGGTACCATTCAAATGCACTTTCAGGTATGAAAGTGAGTAGCGACAGCAATGATAGAGGCACCGTTGCAAAGCTGACTGTGTGCTGAAGATTCCTAGCACTAGCTTTCCTTCCTGGCTCTTTGCCTGTGGGAGCAGAGGCCAAACGTTCATGCTCTACTAACTGTGCTGCTGGGCAGCCGAGAGCAAGCTCCGGAGAGGCTGCATTCAAATGCACTTTTAGGTATGAAAGTGAGGAGCGACAGGAATGATGGAGACACCATTGCAAAGCTGACTGTGTGCTGAAGATTCCCAGCACTAGCTTTCCCCCCTGTCTCTTGAGCTGTGGGAGCAGAGGCCAAATGTTTGTGCTCTACTAACTGTGCTGCTGGGCAGCCGAGGGCAGGCTCCAGGGAGGTTGCTTTCAAATGGACTTTTGTTATGAAAGTGAGGAGTGGCAGCAATGATGGAGGCACCATTAAAGATCTGAATGTATTCTGAAGATTCCCAGACCCAGCTTTCCCTCCTGGCTCCTGGTCTGTGGGAGCAGAGGCCAGACATTCGTGCTCTACTCACTGTGGTGCTGGGCAGCCGAGAGGAAGCCCCGGAGAAGCTGCATTCAAATGGACTTTTAGGTATGAAACCAAGGAGCGACAGCACTGATGGTGACACCATTGCTAAGCTGACTCTGTGCTGAAGAGTCCTAGCACCAGCTTTCCCTCCTGGCTCTTTGGCTGTGGGAGCAGAGGCCAGACGTTCGTGCACTAATCGCTGTGCTCCTGGGCAGCCAAGAGAAAGCTCCAGAGAGATTGCAGTCAAATGATATTTTAGGTATGACATCGACAAGCGACAGCAATGATGGTGGAACCGCTGGAAAGCTGACTCTGTGCTGAAGATTCCAGTGCAAGATTTCCCTCCTGGGTCTTCGGCTGTGGGAGGAGAGGCCAAACGTTCGTGCTCTACTCACTGTGCTGCTGGGCAGAAGAGAGCAAGCTCCGGAGAGGTTGCGTTCAAATGCACTTTTAGGTATGAAACCGAGGAGTGACAGGAATGATGGTGACACCCTTGCAAAGCTGACTCTGTGCTGAGGAGTCCTGGCACCAGCTTTCCCTCCTGGCTCTTTGGCTTTGGGAGCAGAGGCCAAACGTTCGTGCTGTACTCACTGTGCTGCTGGGCCCCCTAGAGCAAGTTCCCGACAGGTACGAATCAAATGGACTTTTGTTATGAAAATGTAGCAAATCTGTTTTAATTCATTTTTATTATAATTAATATTGAGAGACATTAAGCAAGCAGCGCTGGATGCACCAGGGTGTCTCCGCTCAGCCCGAGACGCACACGGGGAACTTCTGGGGATAGTCTCTCCTACTTTTTGGTTTCCCGTGCTTCTTGGGTTTTAGCCAATCCTTTTGTTTTCTTTTCTCAGGCTTCTTGGGTTTCAGGCAATCCTGTTGTCTTCTTTTCCCGAGCTTCTTCAGCTAATCCTGTTTTCTGCTTTTCCCGGGCTTCTTCAGCCAATCCTGATGTTTTCTTTTCCCAGGCTTCTTCAGCCAATCCTGTTATTTTCTTTTCCTGGGCTTCTTCAGGCGATCATATTGTCTTCTTTTATGGGGCTTCTCCACCTGTTGTTGGGGTCTTGTCTCCGGGTGAAGAAATATTATGTCTGTCACAAGTCTGACCCCATCTTAGCCCCCATAAATTCCACTCCTTATGTGTTTATTTGTTCGGTGTACAGATTTCACAATGTTCTGTAACAAGACATATCTCTAACTTACCTAACCCTCGCTTTCTAAGAACATTCATGCAATTTAAACAATGAACAAAACATTTATTTGCACAAAATTGTGGTTGCCCCAGAGGAATTATTCGTTGTTTCTTCTTCCTCCTCACTGTGGTATTGACTGGGACACTTATCATACCCTTTGCACATAGCACAAGGATCACAAGGGATTCCATCTTCACACAAAGTGCAGAGATCACTTAGACGACTGAGTTGATGACATGAATCACTCTGATTTAATTCACAGTGCTGAAGATGCCCAGCACCAGCTTTCCCTCCTGGCTCTTGGGTTGTGGGAGGAGAGGCCAAATGTTTGTGCTCTACTCACTGTGCTGCTGGGCAGCCGAGAGCATGCACAAGAGAAGCTGGATTAAAATAAACTTTAAGGTATGAAAGTGAGCCGTGACAGCAATGATAGAGGCATCCTTGCAAAACTGACTGTGTGCTGAAGATCACTAGCACCAGCTTTCCCTCCTGGCTCCTTGGCTGTGGGAGCAGAGGCCAAACGTTCATGCTCTACTCACTGTGCTGCTGGGCAGAAGAGAGGGAGATAAAGAGAGGTACGATTCAAAAAGACGTTTAGGTATCAAAGTGAGCAGTGACAGCAGTGATGGTGAACCATTGCAAAACTGACTGTTGGCTGAAGAACACTAGCACCAGCTTTCCCTCTTAGATCTTCGACTGTGGGAGCAGAGGCCAAACATTTGTGCTCTACTCACTGTGCTTCTGGGCAGCGGAGAGCAAGCTCCAGAGAGTTTGCATTCAAATGCACTTCTAGGCATATAAGTGAGGAGTGATAGAAATGATGGTGGCACCGTTTCAAAGCTTACTGTGTGCTTAAGATTCCCAGCACCAGCTTTCCCTGCTGGCACTTCAGCTATGGGATCAGATGCCAAA